>NC_141693.1:423264335-423521835 GCF_964263255.1 Lissotriton vulgaris | reverse complement strand
TTCACTCTATCTATCGACCTCACTCTATCTATCGCCCTCACTTTATCTATCTATCTATCTATCTATCTATCTATCTATCTATCTATCTATCTATCTATCTATCTATCATCAATCTATCGATCTATCGCCCTCACTCTATCCGTCTATCTATCTATGTATCGCCCTCACTCTCTCGATCTATCGCCCTCACTCTATCTATCTATCTATCTATCTATCTATCTATCTATCTATCTATCTATCTATCTATCACCCTCACTATGTCCATCGACCTCACTCTATCGCCGTCACTTTATCTACTTATCTATCTATCTATCTATCTATCTATCTATCTATCTATCATCAATCTATCGCCCTCACTCTATCTGTCTATCTATCTATCTATCGCCCTCACTCTATTGATCTATCGCCCTCACTCTATCTAACTATCTATCTATCTATCTATCTATCTATCTATCTATCTATCTATCTATCTATCTATCTCTCTATCTATCTATGTATCTATCTGTCTATATATCTATCGCCTTCACTCTATCTATCGCCCTCACTCTATCGCCGTCACGTTATCTATCTATCTATCTATCTATCTATCTATCTATCTATCTATCTATCTATCTATCTATCTATCTATCTATCTATCTATCTACCATCAATCTATCTATCAATTGGCCTCACTCTATCTATCAATCTATTTATCTATCGCCCTCACTCTATCTATCTATCGCCCTCACTCTATCTTGCTATCGCCCTCACTCTATCTTGCTATCGCCCTCACTCTATCTATCTAGTGCCCACACTATCTATCGCCCTCACTCTATCTATCTATCATCAATCTATCGGCCTCACTCTATCTATCAATCTATCTATCTATCTATCGCCCTCACTCTATCTATCGCCCTCACTTTATCTATCTATCGCCCTCACTCTATCTTGCTATCGCTCTCACTCTATCTATCTATTGCCCTCACTCTATCGCCCTCACTCTATCTATCGCCCTCACTCTATCTATGGCCCTCACTCTATCTATCTATCTGTCGCCCTCACTCACTCTGTCTCACAAAACATAGCATAGCAAAACACAACAAAACATAGCACAGCTTAACAAAACACAAAAAAATATAGCATAACAAAACAAAACAAATCATAGCCTAGCAAAACATAGCATAGCATACCAAACACAACAAAACATGGCATACAAAACATAGCATAGCAAAACAAAGCATAACACACAACCACTCACACACAACTACACACACACGACACACACACAACCACAACCACACACACAACCATCTATCTATCTATCTATCTATCTATCTATCTATCTATCTATCTATCTATCTATCTATCTATCTATCTGTCCATCTATCTATCGCCTTTACTCTATCTATCGCCCTCACTCTCTCGATCTATCGCCCTCACTCTATCTATCTATCTATCTATCTATCTATCTATCTATCTATCTATCTATCTATCTATCTATCTATCTATCACCCTCACTATATCTATCGCCCTCACTCTATCTATCGCCCTATCGCCCTCACTCTATCTGTCTATCTATCTATCTATCGCCCTCACTGTATCGATCTATCGCCCTCACTCTATCTATCTATCTATCTATCTATCTATCTATCTATCTATCTATCTATCTGTCCATCTATCTATCGCCTTCACTCTATCTATCGACCTCACTCTATCTATCGCCCTCACTTTATCTATCTATCTATCTATCTATCTATCTATCTATCTATCTATCTATCTATCTATCTATCTATCTATCTATCTATCTATCTATCTATCATCAATCTATCGATCTATCGCCCTCACTCTATCCGTCTATCTATCTATGTATCGCCCTCACTCTCTCGATCTATCGCCCTCACTCTATCTATCTATCTATCTATCTATCTATCTATCTATCTATCTATCTATCTATCTATCTATCTATCTATCACCCTCACTATGTCCATCGACCTCACTCTATCGCCGTCACTTTATCTATCTATCTATCTATCTATCTATCTATCTATCTATCTATCTATCTATCATCAATCTATCGCCCTCACTCTATCTGTCTATCTATCTATCTATCGCCCTCACTCTATTGATCTATCGCCCTCACTCTATCTATCTATCTATCTATCTATCTATCTATCTATCTATCTATCTATCTCTCTATCTATCTATGTATCTATCTGTCTATATATCTATTGCCTTCACTCTATCTATCGCCCTCACTCTATCGCCGTCAGGTTATCTATCTATCTATCTATCTATCTATCTATCTATCTATCTATCTATCTATCTATCTACCATCAATCTATCTATCAATTGGCCTCACTCTATCTATCAATCTATTTATCTATCGCCCTCACTCTATCTATCTATCGCCCTCACTCTATCTTGCTATCGCCCTCACTCTATCTTGCTATCGCCCTCACTCTATCTATCTAGTGCCCACACTATCTATCGCCCTCACTCTATCTATCTATCATCAATCTATCGGCCTCACTCTATCTATCAATCTATCTATCTATCTATCGCCCTCACTCTATCTATCGCCCTCACTTTATCTATCTATCGCCCTCACTCTATCTTGCTATCGCTCTCACTCTATCTATCTATTGCCCTCACTCTATCGCCCTCACTCTATCTATCGCCCTCACTCTATCTATGGCCCTCACTCTATCTATCTATCTGTCGCCCTCACTCACTCTGTCTCACAAAACATAGCATAGCAAAACACAACAAAACATAGCACAGCTTAACAAAACACAAAAAAATATAGCATAACAAAACAAAACAAATCATAGCCTAGCAAAACATAGCATAGCATACCAAACACAACAAAACATGGCATACAAAACATAGCATAGCAAAACAAAGCATAACACACAACCACTCACACACAACTACACACACACGAAACACACACAACCACAACCACACACACAACCATCTATCTATCTATCTATCTATCTATCTATCTATCTATCTATCTATCTATCTATCTATCTATCTGTCCATCTATCTATCGCCTTTACTCTATCTATCGCCCTCACTCTCTCGATCTATCGCCCTCACTCTATCTATCTATCTATCTATCTATCTATCTATCTATCTATCTATCTATCTATCTATCTATCTATCACCCTCACTATATCTAGCGCCCTCACTCTATCTATCGCCCTATCGCCCTCACTCTATCTGTCTATCTATCTATCTATCGCCCTCACTGTATCGATCTATCGCCCTCACTCTATCTATCTATCTATCTATCTATCTATCTATCTATCTATCTATCTATCTATCTATCTATCTATCTGTCCATCTATCTATCGCCTTCACTCTATCTATCGACCTCACTCTATCTATCGCCCTCACTTTATCTATCTATCTATCTATCTATCTATCTATCTATCTATCTATCTATCTATCTATCTATCTATCTATCTATCTATCTATCTATCATCAATCTATCGATCTATCGCCCTCACTCTATCCGTCTATCTATCTATGTATCGCCCTCACTCTCTCGATCTATCGCCCTCACTCTATCTATCTATCTATCTATCTATCTATCTATCTATCTATCTATCTATCTATCTATCACCCTCACTATGTCCATCGACCTCACTCTATCGCCGTCACTTTATCTATCTATCTATCTATCTATCTATCTATCTATCTATCTATCTATCTATCTATCTATCTATCTATCTATCTATCTATCTATCTATCTATCTATCATCAATCTATCGCCCTCACTCTATCTGTCTATCTATCTATCTATCGCCCTCACTCTATTGATCTATCGCCCTCACTCTATCTATCTATCTATCTATCTATTGGCCTCACTCTATCTATAATCTATCTATCTATCGCCCCCACTCTATCTTGCTATTGCCCTCACTCTATCTATCTAGTGCCTGCACTATCTATCGCAATCACTCTATCTATCGCCCTCTATCTATCTGCCTCACTCTATCTATCAATCTATCTATTGCCCTCACTCTATCTATCGCCCTCA
Source organism: Lissotriton vulgaris (assembly GCF_964263255.1). Lineage (NCBI taxonomy): Eukaryota > Metazoa > Chordata > Amphibia > Caudata > Salamandridae > Lissotriton > Lissotriton vulgaris. The sequence goes on along the minus strand of NC_141693.1, from coordinate 423,517,808 downwards.
CTCTATATATCTATCTATCCATCTATCTATCTATCTATCTATCTATCTATCTATCTATCTATCTATCTATCTATCGATCGATCTATCTATCATCAATCTATCGGCCTCACTCTACCTATCAATCTATCTATCACCCTCACTCTATCTATCGCCCTCACTTTATCTATCTATCACCCTCACTCTATCTTGCTATCACTCTCACTCTATCTATCTATCTATCGCCCTCACTCTATCTATCACCCTCACTCTATCTATCGCCCTCACTCTATCTATCGCCCTCACTCACTCTATCTATCTGTCGCCCTCACTCACTCTGTCTCTCTATCTATCTATCGCCCTCACTCTATCTATCTATTGCCCTCATAAAACATAACATAGCAAAACACAACAACACATGGCATAACAAAACATAGCAAAACACAACAAAACATAGCACAGCTTAACAAAACACAACAAAATATAGCAAAATATAGCATAACAAAACAAAACAAATCATAGCCTAGCAAAACATAGCATAGCATACCAAACACAACAAAACATAGCATAGCATAGCATAGCATAGCAATACAAAACATAGCATAGCAAAACAAAGCATAACACACAACCACTCACACACGACTACACACACACGACACAATCACAACCACACACACAACCACCTATCTATCTATCTATCTATCTATCTATCTATCTATCTATCTATCTATCTATCTATCTATCTATCTCCCTCACTCTATCTGTCTATCGATCTATCGCCCTCACTCTATCACCCTCACTCTATCTGTCTATCGATCTATCGCCCTCACTCTATCTATCTATCTATCTATCTATCTATCTATCTATCTATCTATCTATCTATCTATCTATCTATCTATCTATCTATCTATCTATCTATCTATCTATCTATCTATCTGTCCATCTATCTATCGCCTTTATCTATCGCCCTCACTCTATCTATCGCCCTCACTTTATCTATCTATCTATCTATCTATCTATCTATCTATCTATCTATCTATCTATCTGTCCATCTATCTATTGCCTTCACTCTATCGATCGACCTCACTCTATCTATCGCCCTCACTTTATCTATCTAACTATCTATCTATCTATCTATCTATCTATCTATCTATCTATCATCAATCTATCGATCTATCGCCCTCACTCTATCTGTCTATCTATCTATGTATCGCCCTCACTCTCTCGATCTATCGCCCTCTATCTATCTATCTATCTATCTATCTATCTATCTATCTATCTATCTATCTATCTATCTATCTATCTATCTATCTATCACCCTCACTATGTCTATCGACCTCACTCTATCTATCGCCTATCGCCCTCACTCTATCTATCTATCTATCTATCACCCTCACTCGATTGATCTATCGCCCTCACTCGATTGATCTATCGCCCTCACTCTATCTATCTATCTATCTATCTATCTATCTATCTATCTATCTATCTATCTATCTATCTATATATCTATCTATCTATCTATCTATCTATCTATCTATCTATCTATCTATCTATCATCAATCTATCGATCTATCGCCCTCACTCTATCTGTCTATCTATCTATGTATCGCCCTCACTCTCTCGATCTATCGCCCTCACTCTATCTATCTATCTATCTATCTATCTATCTATCTATCTATCTATCTATCTATCACCCTCACTATGTCTATCGACCTCACTCTATCGCCCTATCGCCCTCACTCTATCTGTCTATCTATCTATCTATCGCCCTCACTCTATTGATCTATCGCCGTCACTCTATCTATCTATCTATCTATCTATCTATCTATCTATCTATCTATCTATCTATCTATCTATCTGTCCATCTATCTATCGTCTTCACTCTATCTATCGACCTCACTCTATCTATCGCCCTCACTTTATCTATCTATCTATCTATCTATCTATCTATCTATCTATCTATCACCCTCTTTATATCTATCGACGTCACTCTATCTATTGCCCTATCGCCCTCACTCTATCTGTCTATCTATCTATCTATCGCCCTCACTCTATTGATCTATCGCCCTCACTCTATCGATCTATCTATCTATCTATCTATCTATCTACCTATCTATCTATCTATCTATCTATCTATCTATCTATCTATCTATCTATCTATCTATCTATCTGTCTATCTGTCTATCTATCTATCGCCTTCACTCTATATATCGCCCTCACTCTATCTATCGCCCTCACTCTATCTATCTATCTGTCGCCCTCACTCACTCTGTTTCACAAAACATAGCATAGCAAAACACAACAAAACATAGCACAGCTTAACAAAACACAAAAAAATATAGCATAACAAAACAAAACAAATCATAGCCTAGCAAAACATAGCATAGCATACCAAACACAACAAAACATGGCATACAAAACATAGCATAGCAAAACAAAGCATAACACACAACCACTCACACACAACTACACACACACGACACACACACAACCACAACCACACACACAACCATCTATCTATCTATCTATCTATCTATCTATCTATCTATCTATCTATCTCCCTCACTCTATCTGTCTATCGATTTATCGCCCTCACTCTATCTGTCTATCTATCTATCTATCGCTCTCACTCTATCTATCGCCCTCACTCTATCTATCGCCCTCACTTTATCTATCGCCCTCACTTTATCTATCTATCTATCTATCTATCTATCTATCTATCTATCTATCTACCATCAATCTATCTATCTATTGGCCTCACTCTATCTGTCTATCGCCCTCACTCTATCTTGCTATCACCCTCACTCTATCTTGCTATCGCCCTCACTCTATCGATCTAGTGCCCACACTATCTATCGCCCTCACTCTATCTATCTATCTCACTCTATCTATCTATCTATCTATCTATCTATCTATCTATCTATCTATCACCCTCACTATATCTATCGCCCTCACTCTATCTATCGCCCTCACTCTATCTATCGCCCTCATTCTATCTATCGCCCTCACTCGATCTATCTATCTGTGGCCCTCACTCTATCTCTCTATCTCCCTCACTCTATCTATCTATCGCCCTCACTCTATCTATCTATCTATCTATCTATCTATCTATCTATCTATCTATCTATCTATCTATCTATCAATCTATCTATCTATTGGCCTCACTCTATCTATCAATCTATCTATCTATCTATCTATCTATCTATCTATCTATCTATCTATCTATCTATCACCCTCACTATATCTATCGCCCTCACTCTATCTATCTATCAATCTATCTATTTATCTATCTATCGGCCTCACTCTATCTATCAATCTATCTATCTATCGCCCTCACTCTTCCTATCGCCCTCACTCTATCTATCTATCTGTTGCCCTCACACTATCTATCGCCCTCACTCTATCTACCTATCTATCGCCCTCACTTTATCTATCTATCTATCTATCTATCTATCTATCTATCTATCTATCTATCTATCTATCTATCTATCTATCCATCTATCTATCTATCACCCTTTATCTATCTATCTATATACTGATCGCCATCACTCTATCTATCTGTCTATCTATCGCCCTCACTCTATCTATCTATCTCCCTCACTCTATCTATCTATCGCCCTCACTCTATTTATCTATCACCCTCCCTCTATCTATCGCCCTCCCTCTATCTATCGCCCTCACTCTATCTATCTATCACACTCACTCTATCTATCGCATCACCACAGCATCACTCAGCACCACCACAGCATCACTAAGGGGAACCTCGACATCACTATGCGCTACCACAGCATCACTGAATGCCACAGGATCACTCGTCACCATCACAACATCACTCAGCGTCACCACAGCATCAATCTGTGCAACTATTCAACAACAACTGGTTTAAATATGTTCTCTCAATGTTTCAAGCTTTATTACAAATGTCACAAAAAGAGGTTAATATTTCACTTCTGTTCTTGGATTTTCGTCACAATAAAATACACTGAACATAATCTTCACAAAAGTTATTTACAAAAGTTTAAGCTATTGCCATTATAAATTATAATAACTTTAAGTATTAATTATTAAAATAATTAAAAGCCATTGTTATTTGTAATATCAATACATCTAAGTCACGTAAATACAACACATATTGCATTACAAATGCTATAGGTGTCACATTTGCAAAAGTTATAACTATTGGCATTGTAAATGACAAAGCTATTATTTTCGCTATTTTCAAAACCAACACATAAATAAAAAAATGTGTCATTTACAATACCAATAGCTCAAACTTTCCTGATGCGAGACCTATTGCATTGCAAATGCTTGTTTCTCCGGGCGCTTGATATCCAGGACACACCACTTTAGACTGTCTCCAGGATTGTTGTAATTGTGGCTCACAGGATCTCCGTGCTATCTGCATTCAAGAATCACTCTTTCCCCAAGCTCTCGGTAATTGCGGCTCGCTAGTAGCCCACATTATCAGTACCAATGACTCCCTAATTATCGCCACTCTATGAGCCTGTGACTCCTGATTTCTTCATCCTTTTGGTGTCGATGATCCACTTTTTACAGCACCACCATCAAAAAAGAATTCACTTGTTGTCTATACTAACGACTCACCATTACTACTAGTTTAATGCACCCAGGAGCCAGTGTTTCTCTACATTTGTGTTTATTATTATTCCATGTTCTTCCCGACCTCTTGTCTTCAGTCTATCCGCCATCGTATCGGGGATTGGGACCATACGACATGCAGTCGGCAGTCCCATAGTAGGCATTACAATGCCTATATTTTACATTGTGGTGGGTGCTGCTGGCTGCAGCACCTGCAACAATGTATAAACAGGACATGTTACATATCCCTGCACTACGTGGCAGGCACCATGCGGTGCCTGCCACATCGTACAGAGATTTGTAAGGGGGCACCCGAACACCCACAACCAAAGGGCCAGGGGGAAAGAGGGCCCACTACGTGTTCCCAGTGTTCCTTTCCGCCAGCCTTTTAATGGCGGGTAACCCTCCATAAAACGGCTGCCGGAAGAGATATCGTAATCCCTATGTCAGTGCCTGGTAGGCACCACCAGTATTGTAGGGACTACGAGCCCCCCACCACCGCACCGGCAGGCTCAAGGAGACAGTTGGATGTGTGGCAGTCAGTCTTTACGACTGCCACACATCCTCCCGCCATCATAATATGGCAAATGCAAAAACCACAGTTGATGGACAGAACGTAGAACAATGTCATACATTCACCCCAGTACAGAGCTCTGGGCCTAAGTCCATCGTTCTTTAGTACTCCACACCACCACAGTTCAGACATGGCCATATGCAAATCAGTCTGACCCTGTGCCTTATGGGAACAGTCCAGCCCGAACTGCCAAGCCAGGTCCTCCCTGGACCGGAAACAAGCTTCCGAGGACCGGTTTCTGGCATTCCAGCCGTCTTCAGCTCGGCTTGCTTGAATCCAGTGGTGTGGAGCATGGGAATCACGTCTGAGCATACCCATCCCACTCGGGGTGACAAATGCAAAAACCACAGTTGATGGACAGAATGCAGAACAATGTCATACATTCACCCCAGTACAGAGATCTGGGCCTAAATCCATCGTTTTTTTGCACTCCACACCACCCCAGTTCGGATATGGCCATATGCAAATCAGTCTGACCCTGTGCCTCATGGGACTACGAGCCCCCCACCACCGCACCGGTGGGCTCAAGGAGACCGTTGGATGTGTGGCGGTCAGTCTTTACGACTGCCACACATCCTCCCGCCATCATAATATGGCGGGCGGTAAAGTTGGTTACGATGGCGTGGAGACCGCCACCGACAGTCTGTCGGTGGCGGTCTCCCCACCATTGTAATGAGCCCCTAAATGTTTCTGCAAGCAATCCATGCACATGAATAGATGTTTCTCCAAATTACAATTAGCCCCTTTGGTCACAGATTTGTAATTTAACCTCTTTGCTTAAGTTCAGGAAGGACTTAAAGACCCGGTTTTTACCCTGAATCTTTGAGTAGTTTACTCTGGAAAGCCAACAAATTCTGCTCTGTCCCTTCTGTTATACATAGTGCCAAGATGCCACCGGGCAATCATTATGTGCTTTACAAAAATGAAATCAAATCAAATCAAACCACAAAGTCTTGCAGCCACAGTGAGACGTCCATACCTCCGGTTGTGTTCAGGGCTTTGTCGATAAATTCTGCAGCAGAGTAGAAATACTTGCTTATGTCAAAGTCTGGAAGGTCGTTAGCTGGCACACCGTGGTACTCAACGGTCGTTCCATAATATTCGTGGTTCCCCTGGCTGCAGAACTTGCCATGGGCAGCATTGAGCACGTGGGTGATCCCCATCTTCCAGAGGAGATATCTGTTGTGGGCTGTCACCCTGAAAGGGAATGAATAAATGAAGGGCACGTTGTCACAGAGATGACCATGCCTGCAGTGTTGAAATTAAGACGTTACAACGCATGCCTTTACAACACGGTCAGTACGATGACTATGTTGTTAACACGCTTACCATTACAACGCATGTCATTCCAACGACTTGCTGTAGGGTGGAAATGGAGTTTAGAATAATATAATTTACTATTCCAACTCCAGCCTGTGCAACAGTAGAGAAGGTGTTGGATTTAAAATCCAGCACCTGAAGCCCCCTACAACAAGTCTTTTTAATGACTTGCGTTGTAATGGTATGCGTGGTAACAACACTGTTGGTGTACTGACCACATTGTACTGGCATTGCGTTGTTCCGACAGCATTGTAAATGCTGTTCCCTGCAGTGTCAGGGTGGCCTGTGCTATCTTGGTTGACTGTGCATGCCTATACAATGATATCGCCATCACTTACCAAGACACACTTACTTACTCTATTGTGTCAAATAATCATGCTTTTACTTCAAAATGACTAGAAATCATAATGGTATTGCGTGATATGATGATATCATGATTAAGGGTGAATATTCTGGGAGTGTGGTAAAATTATAAAATGAAGCAGTGGGCTACTACTGGACATCTTTCCAGTAAACAAAGGTGAGCTTTCTTGTAGAGCTGTGACATAGAGGATTGAGCAGCAGGTTACAGGATGAACATTCTGAGAATGGTGTGACATAATGGAATGAGTAGCAGGTTTGGGAGTGAACATTCCCGGACAGTGATGGCCAACGGCCGACCCAACGGACCTAAAAAACTACCGACCCATCTCTCTCCTCCCATTCGCGGCCAAAGTCACAGAGAGACTTTTAAACACCCAACTGACTGACTTCATAGAAGAGAACTCCATCTTGGATCCCTCCCAGTCTGGATTCCGCAGCAACCACAGCACTGAGACCTCGATGCCACCGCTACATCCGCATGCTACTGGATCAGGGACACACTGCAGCTCTCTTCCTTCTAGACCTCTCCGCAGCTTTCAACAGCATCTCACATCGCACGCTTACGTCCAGACTTCACGACGCGAGAATACAAGGAGTCTCCCTCGACTGGATCCAATCCTTCCTCTCCGGCAGAACCAAGAGGATCCAACTTCCTCCCTTCCTCTCCAAACCCACGTAAATCAGCTGCAGAGTACCCCAGGGATCTCTCACTGAGCCCCACGCTCTTCAAAATCCTCATGGCCCCACCTCACCACCATCATCAGAAAGCATGGGCTCAGCATCGTATCCTACACAAACGACACTCAGTCATCCTCTCACTCACAAAGAATCCCGAAGACACCAGACTCTGCTTCCAGGAAGGAATGAAGAACGTGGCAGCCTGGATGAAGGACAGCTACCTGAAGCAAAACTCAGTGAAATCCGAGTTCCTCTCCTCGGACCCTGCTCCTCAGCCTGGGACTACGCCTGCTGGCCCTCCACACTCGGGGGCCCACTCATCCCTACAGACCACGCTCGAAACCTCAGCATCATCCTTGAATCCTCTCCATGAATAGCCAGATCAATGCTGTCGACTCCACCAGCTTCAACTGCCTCCGCATCCTCCATAAACCTTCAAATGATCCCCCGACTGCAAAAGGACCGTCACCCACGCACTCATAGCCAGCAGACTGGACTATGGAAATGCCCTCTATGACGGAATCAACAAAACTCTTCTACACAAGCTCCAAACCATCCAGAACGCCGCAGCCAGACTCATCCTCGGGACACCGCACCATGAGGACATGACCAAACACCTCCAAGGCTTCCACTGGCTCCCCATCGAAAAGAGGATCACCTTCAAACTCCTGACCCACGCCTACAAATCCCTCAACAATGTCAGACCCAAGTACCTCAACGAGAGATTGTCCTTCCACGTACCCAAAAGGAACCTACGCTCTGCCGATCTTGCCCTGGCAGATTTCCCTCGCATCGGCAGAAACAAAACCGGCGGGAGAGCTTTCTCCTACATCGCAGCGAAAACCAGGAACGAGTTCTCTGTGAACATCAGACGATCGCCGACCCTGCACACGTTCAGGAGAGACCTCAAGACCTGGCTCTTTGACTGACACAGAACAGCTGCCCCCCCCAGCACCTTGAGACCCTTGAGCGCGCTATATAAACCCCTGATAGATTGATTGATTGATGACATCATGAGACAAAGCAGGTGATTATGAGACGAACATTCTGCCAGAGCTGTGATATCATGGTATGGAGTATTATGTTGTGGTTTGAACATTCGGGGAGAAAGGTGGCATATTGGAACGAATTGGCAGGTCAGAGTGTAAACATACTGAGAAAGAGGTGACATGGAACGGAGCAGATGGTTGGTTATAGGATGAACATTCTGGGAGACACTGGAATGGAGTAACATGTTATGGAGTCAACATTCTGGGAGAGCAGCGTCTTATGGAATGGACCAGCTGCTTAGCAGTGAACATTCTGGAAGAGCAGTGACATGGAGTGAAGAATCAGATTGGTGTTGAATATTCTGATGCAGCAGTGACATCATGGAGTGGACCAACAGGTTAGGCAGTAAACATTCTAGGAGAGCGATGACAGCAGCAGGTATCGGATAAACATTCTGGGAGAGCGGTGATATCACAGATTGGAGCAGAAACAGATTATGGGGTGAACAAACTCGGACAGCAGTGACATCATAGAATGGAGAAGCAGATTACAGGGTGAACATTGAGTGGTAACGTGGAATGGAGCAGCGATTAACGAGGTGAACATTCTGGGACAGCGGTGATGTCATGGAATGGAGCAGGAAGTTACAGGGTGAGCCTATTAGGAGGGCGATGACATGGAATGAAGCAGTTGGTCAGACAGTAAAAAAGCTGGTCAGAGATTAACAGTTGTAGAAGATTGGTGACATCATCGAATGGAGCAGCTGGTCATGGAGTAAACATTCTGGAAGAGCAGTGACATTATGGAATGGAGCACAGGGTACAGAGTGAACATTCTGTGAGTGTGGGGACATCAAGGAATGAAGTAGCAGGGTACAGGGTTAACAGTCCGGGAGAGTTGTGACTTCATGAAATGGAGCTGCAGGTTACAGAGTTAACATTCTAGGAGAGTGGTGACATCATGGAATGGAGCAGCTGGTCAGGGATTAAACGTTCTAGAAAGAGTGGGAACATCATCGAATGGAGCAGCTGGTCATGGAGTAAACATCCTGGAAGAGCAGTGACATCATGGAATGGAGCAGCAGGGTACAGGGTGAACATTCTGTGAGTGTGGGGACATCAAGGAATGAAGTAGCAGGTTACAGAGTTAACATTCCGGGAGAGTGGTGACATCATGGAATGGAGCAGCTGGTCAGGGATTAAACGTTCTAGAAAGAGTGGTAACATCAACGAATGGAGCAGCTGGTCATGGAGTAAACATCCTGGAAGAGCAGTGACATCATGGAATGGAGCAGCAGGGTACAGAGTTAACATTCTATGAGAGTGGTGACATCATGGGCCGGAGCAGTTGGTCAGGGATTAAACGTTCTGGGAGAGTGGTGACAATAGAATGGGGCAACTGGTCAGGGAGTAAACATTCTGAAAGAACAGTAAGCCCATGGAATGGCGCAGCTGGTCAGGGAGAGCAGTGACATCATGGAATGGAGCACCAGGTTACAAGGTTAACATTCTGTGAGAGTGATGACGTCATGGAAGGGTGCTGCAGGTTACAAGGTTAACATTGCGGGACAGCGATGACATTATGGAATGGAGCACCAGGTTAGAAAGGCAACATTCCGGTAGAGTGGTGACGTCATGGAACGGAGCTGCAGGTTATAGAGTTAACATTCAATGATACTGCTGACATCATGGAATGGAGCAGCAGGTTACAAGGTTAACATTCTGTGAGAGTGGTGACATCATAGAATGGAGCATCAGGTTACAGGGTTAACATTCTATGAGACTGGTGACATCATGGAATGGCACAGCTGTCAGGGAGAGCAGTGACATCATGGTCTAGAGCAGCAGGTTACAAGGTTAACATTCCGAAAGAGTGGTGACGTCATGGAATGGAGCTGCAGTTCAGGGATTAAACTTTTCTGGGGCTGCAGTGAGATCAGCGAATGGAGCCGCGGGTTACAGGTTGAACGCTCTAGTAGAGGTCACACCTGTGCTTTATGAAGTTAACTTTTGTTATAATGTGTCGTTTTGATCGAATCGCCGATTTGGCAGGGGGGACTCTCGCTTCACTGTAATATAAACGATTTTAAAGGAGAGTCCCATGTTTTAATGGCTCGTCCCTGGCTGCGCTACACCCGAGTGTCCATGTTCTATGAATATGTGTCAGGCTTTGGCGCTGTCCTTCATTTGACATGAACATGATCACTCCTACGGATGTCCTCAGAGGGAACAATTTACGTCACTGGCTCCAGGGTAGGAAGTGTCATTGGACGGTTCTACTGCTGTCAGCACAGCCTCTAGGTCTAGGGTGTCACATGTCCACTAATGCTGCCGAATAAATGATCAGCAATTTGAATAATGAAACTCCAGCTATACCTTCAATGTCATGGTAACCAAACTACCACTTCAGAATAATAATCAAGAAAAAGTCAACTTTGATCCTGGGAAATAAATCTACAACAATTCTTAAAGAACCTAAAAATATCATACCTACAGTCATATTTTAACTTCAATAACTTCAATGTGATGGGAAATATATACACAAATACTCTGTGAAATATAAGCCGTGTTTTATGGCGTCCTAGCATTAGAAGCGCTTTAACCTACAAAAAATACGCGAAATTCAATCTGCAGTTATGTTCTGTGTCTTCCTGCTACTCTCGTGTTACCAGGAAATAGTTCAGTGAAGTAAACACACTTGACCTGATAAAAAGCAGCACTGCAGCACGACAATTACAGTTAGGATTATCATAATGTCCTAATAGCCTGCTTCTTGCAAAAGCTCCTGTGTTTGTATGGTTTGCTCAAAGACACCTTGCCCTTCATGTTACAGCGAATGACCGGCCTCCCAATAAGGCAAATTAGGCTGAGGGAAACAAGGTGCCAGATTCATTAAGGGTTTCCACTGGTGCAAAGCGTGCCTCAAGGGGTGTAACTGATCACCCCAAATACCCATTGTGTTTTTTTACGCAAAACCGGATCTACTAAGATAGCCAGACTGGGATTTGTGTAACGAAATAACGACTCTTTGAAGCAGGTGCTAACAGGGAGAAATGTTTTAATTTCTCTAAACATTCAACAGATTGCATATGTACTACTCTGACATACCACCTACAATATGTAGAAAACCTATGAATTTGTTTAGGCAAAGGATTTTATACTGGTAAACGTCACACACACACGCACGCACACACACGCTCTCTCTCACTCACTAGTGCAAATGTTGTGTGAGATGCTTGGTAGTCTGTTTGTACACCAGCGTAGGAGTAGTAAACAGTAGTAGGCCATTTTTAATAAATATGGCTCTGCGCTTCTTTCTCCACCTTGCTCAAGGGTAGCAACTTTGGTTAATGCACTGCTTTTCAATAAAGAATAATAAACCTGCCACTTAGGGGTCTATTATGATGGCGGGCGGACTTTGTCCGCCTGCCATCGTCCCGGGAAATGGGACCGCCCGCTAAAGGTGGGGCGATCCCGCATGGGCAATTTGATGCGCCCACCACACTGGTGGGCGCATCCTGCATTTTTTGCATTGCGGCGGGTGGTGCTGTCAGCAGCACCCACCCCAATACAAACAAGCATTGGAAATGCAATAGGTCTCGGATTTATTTGAGTTCGAGCTAATGGCATTGTAAATGGCAATGTCTTTTAGCCATGTGTTATGGAGTGTATGCATGTGGTGTGTAGTGGAATTATGTGGGTTGGATTGGAATTGTAGCAATAGTGGGATGCTGCGCTTTAGATGAATATGTTTAAAAGTAAAGTGCACCATACTGCGATTGCTACAATAGTTAATTGTGGATGCGTTAACAATTGATGTGTGCACTGATCGCTGGTGGCTGGAGGTGTGCCTGGTGGAAGCGTGCACTGCCGGCTGGAGGTGTGTGTGCCTGGTGGAAGTGTGCACTGACGGCTGGTGGTGTGTGTACCTGGTAAAAGCGTGCACTGACGGCTGGTGGTGTGTGTGCCTGGTGAAAGCGTGCACTGACGTCTGGTGGTGTGTGCCTGGTGGAAGCCTGCACAGATGACTTATGGTATCTGTGTCTGGTGAAAGATTGCACTGACGGTGTGGTTGTGTGTGTGTGTGTGCTTGCGTGTGTGGTTGCATGTGGCGGTGAGTGTGTGGTGGTGAGTGTGTGTAAGTTTGCACTGAGTGTTTGGTGGTGAGTGTGTGGTGGTGAGTGTGTGGGGTTTTATGTGTGGGGTCTTATGTGTGTGGTCTTATGTGTGTGGTCTTATGTGTGTGGTCTTATGTGTGTGTGTGTGTGTGTGGTGGACTTAGTTCGAGTTTTCGTACCCTGCACACTCACACACTGTTCACCCTACACACTCACCCAATGTTCACCCTGCACACTCACACACTGTTCACCCTACACACTCACACTGTTCACCGCACACTCACACTGCTCACCCTGCACACACTGCTCACCCTGCAAACTAACACTCTGCTCACCCTGCACGCTCACACACTGCTCACTCTACGTAATGCGAAAAGACCTAGCTCTGCCCTTTGGCCTGTGTTGTAATCGTACAGTAGGTTGTGAGTAGTTGCGCTTGATTGGTTGGGGCGTCCCCTCCTTGCTGCTCCCCTCACAGAGGGCCGTCTGCCTCCATGAAGCTCCCAAGACATGTGTTCAGCTGTTCTTTGTTTTAGCTCCTGTGTGTCAGTGCACTGTGTAAGCGCACAAGCATACCCTGCTCTCTCTGCACTCACTCTCACTCTGCACTCACTCTCACTCTGCACTCACAGTCACTCTGGCACTCACTCTGCACTCACAGTCACTCTGCACTCACAGTCACTCTGGCACTCTGCACTCACAGTCACTCTGCACTCACAGTCACTCTGGCACTCACTCTGCACTCACAGTCTCTCTCGCACTAACTCTGCACCCACTGTGACTCTACACTCACTGTGACTCTGCACTCACTGTCACTCTCGCACTCACTCTGCACTCACTGTCACTCTCGCACTCACTCTGCACTCACAGTCACTCTCGCACTCACTCTACACTCACAGTCACTCTCGTACTCGCTCTGCACTCACAGTCACTCTGCACTCACTCTGCATTCACACTCACTCTCGCACTCACTCTGCACCCACTCTGCACTCACTGTCACTCTGCACTCACTCTGCACTCACTGTCATTCTGCACTCGCTGTCACTCTGGCACTCACTTTGCACTCACTGTCACTCTGGTACTCACTCTGCACTCAGTCACTCTCGCACTCACTCTGCACTCACTTTCACTCTCGCACTCAGAGGGAGCGGGTACGAACAGCCCTAACTGATGACTGATAAAGGCACAGAAAAACTCGTCCCGACACAATAAGTATCAACGCCCACGGTGAAGCCTGCAGTGGACACTGTTAAGGCAACAGACAGACACTACTTTCAGATAGTCGCCTGGGTGATGTTTTTCAGTTCACTGTCCAAGCTGCACCCCTGTGGGTAGGACCGTCTGCAGAAACTGCTCTTCGGGCCGAGAGATTAATGCATTAATCAAAGCTATCATGTGGATGCGCACAGGCGTCTCTCTATTAATTTATTTGTGGTTTCGCTTGAAGAAGTAGAGGCCCTGGAAGAGGAGGGGGTGGGCGGGGTTGGCAGGATAGTAGAATGATGCGTGGGTAGCGGAGGACACTGGCATTAAAGCGCCGTTTGACGTGCCTCACTCACTCAGTCGCTTCAGAGCAGAACAACTCAATGAAGGGATCAGGTGGCAACTTAAATGGTAGAGACTTTTCGCAAAGAGACCACGTGCTTATTTTGGAAGTTTGTACATGGCGTTTCATAAATCTCAAAGCATTGTTAAAATGCTAGATTGTCTTAACTAGAACTGGACGCTAGGCGGCGCTATGACCCTGGCTCCTGACAAGTAGCTGCAGCTGATGAAGAGCGGCTGCCTCTGTCAAGTCCTGCAGGGCCCTGCCAGGCCCGGTCTGACACGGCTCTGTATTTATGAAGTAATCCCTGAATGTGGGGCTGGCTCTGGGTAACTAATGTGCCTATTAACGAGAAGCCCGAGCCAAGAGGTAAAACAGATAACAACAGCGAAGCAGGCATTCAACACTCAGCAACTATCCCCTCAAACCCGACTCCCCGCCCCCCGCTTATCCAACAAAGCATTACAGAAAGAGCTTCTTTAAATCAATCCACAAGCAGTTTTGAAAAAACCTGTGTTTTCACAATGTAACAACACGCAAACACAACAGGTAACTTTAAGAAGGATTTTGATTTACATTTATCGGCGTTTCATAGAAAACCTCGCAACCCTGTGTGAAAACGGCTGGTAACAAAGTGTCATTAAAATAACGAGCAGTGGTGCGCGCCCATAGCCCCGAGCCCTAAAAACAGGAGAATGGTGCACGTGTGCCCGGCATCTGACTTCAATTACCACAGCCCCTGACAGCTGGTAATTGATGAAATATAGCCTTCTGCTGCGCGTTTCCGCACGGAATATGCAGGAAGCGGAGCAACTCTCCAGCCTATGGCCTATTGCGTGCTGCCTTGTAAAAACACAGCCATGCGAGGCCCAATTGCCATGAAGTTGCCATAAATAACAAGCAAAAATCACGTGCTTCTCTGGAATTCGTAGGTTAGATTTTCGAAGTCCTCTCAAAAGGACTCTGAAGCCACACCCACTTCGTGGGATATAGGCCGAGCCCTAAAAAGGTATGTGCGCATTTGCCTGCACAACGTGGCAGGCACTGTGCACTGCCTGCCATGTCGTCCATGCGAATGCAGGGGGTACCATAGGTCCCCCCGTGTGCCCTCCCAGCCCCCCAACATCCTGGGGGTCCATAAAGGGCCCCCAACTGAGCAAACCTAATGCCTTTCCCTGCTTCCCGTTGCCATCATAATATTGATGGGGTGTCTAGCAGACACCGCCACCATAACAGCCCCTTTTCCACCCGGTCACCGGTGTGACCGGCGGACAGTCTTTCTGTCCACTGGGGTCCCCCGCCATACTAATATGAAGGTGGGAAATGGCATGTGGGCGGAGGAGAATGTCGGGCGGATCGTCCGCCCGACATTCTAATAGACCCCTTAGTGTATGGCCAAATAAAACACAATTTGGGGATTGTGGATTTCCTGTAAAACCAAATTGTGTTGTCTGTGGGCAGAGACTTTGGGGCATATATACTAGGAAACTGTCAGCGCGGTGTTAAGCCAAGAAGGCTAACGCCGCGCACCCGCTGTTTCCAAACGCAGGGATGCACCGTATTCACAAGAATATGGTGCACCCCGTCCTTTCCCTTAGAGCTGGTGCTGAATGTAATAGCCTAGCACCAATGCAGGCACTCCTGCACCATTGCCCAAGGGTGCCTACGGTGCAGGGAAAGATTGTTTATATGCAGGAAGGTCTCCCTTCCTGCACATAAACAATCAGTAATAGCATTTAGTAACTTCTGTGTGTGCTGTACAATGCAGTACACAGAGAAGTGGCAACCCGTCATTTTTTTTTTAAAGATTGTTTACGCGCAGGAAGGGTCACCTTCCTGCACATAAACAAACAATGGTGTTTGAATGTATCCTTGAGTGCTACACAATGCAGCACACATAGAAACAGCTAAAACGAGGAGAAATAAAGCATTTCTCCTCGTTTCGCTGTGTTAAGACCAGGTTTTCCCTCTTCTTCATTTTGGCGCAACCCCATATTTACGTCACCCTTGTAAATATGAGGCAGCATCAAAGTCAATGGGTGTTGTGGCATAACACCCACTGCAACACCCATTGACATCCCTTTCATGCAACGTGTGGAGTGAAAGTGTGCCTTACATTAAGTGGCTTAATGCCACCTTGTCAATAAGACAAGGCCCCTTATTGCCACAGGAATGTTGGAAAAAGTGACGCTCCTGTGGCGATACGACTTATCAATATGCCTCTTTGAGTCCCTGATCCTCATTTCCTTTATTGGGTGGGTGATTCACTTTGCAACATGAGCTATGCAAACAGGCATTTGTAAAGTCAATAGGTCTCGCCTTACAATTTCATTTCAGCATCACATGTGCACCACGATGCTCTTGTACCCCTAGCATGACGATGCATGCCTGTGCATACATTTGATGTGGTGACTATTTTGTTTGTTTTAATTTACAGTTGCAAAATAGAGGAAACCCATTATGGAGCAGTAAATAAACATTTATAAAATATGCACCAAAGGGTATTTTTTTGAGAAAGGAGTGACCCAGCATTTTGCAGGTGTCAGGCCCTCCAAACTTTGGCGGATGGGACTGGTCGCCCCCCTATGTGTCTGCGGTGTGGTAGTAACAAGGGAACTTTCATACACGGAGCTTGGTCCTGTTCTGCTTTGGATAGATTTTGGAAGGGGGGGTCAAATGTCTAGCTGAGGTACGGGCTAAGGCCCACATGCATCAAGCACTTTTGCATTCGCAAACGGTGCGATTCCTTAAAATCGGCCGTTTGCGAATGCAAAAGTGCTTTTTCAGATGCATCATCATTTCTGAATGGAATTCGCTGATTTTGCGACTTTCCAGAATGCGAATGCATTTAAGGAATCGCAAATTTGCGATTCCTTAAATGCAATGCATCATTCAGAAATGAAATTGCGAGAACAAGGTTTGGAAGTGCAAATTACCACGAGGTTGAACCTCGTAGTAAATTGCGAAAAATGTTTAAAATGTACTAATTTACATTTTAAACGATGTCATGTTACAGACACACATGTCCTTAGGACATGTGTGTGTGAAACATCCATTTCAAATTACATTTCGGGGGTGCAGGGGGGGGTCCTTTGGACCCCCCCCTGCACCCATGAAATTTTCTAAGTGCCATTCGCAATTTCCATTGATTCCTATGGGCCTTTTGGCCCATAGGAATCAATGGGAATTGCGAATTCGCAATTTTGAAGTCACAAAATATTTGCGAGTCGGTAAAAATTGCGAATTTTACCGAATCGGAAATATTTTGCACTTTCCATGATGCATCCCGTTTTGCGAATCCATATTTGCGATTCGGTAAAATTCGCAAATTTGGAAACGCAAAACGGGAGTTTGATGCATGAGCCCCATAGGGTCTTCCCAAGTCCTCAAAACTCATCTTACTGTACAGTACCAATGGGGTGGTGGCTACAAATATAAGCAACATTTGCTGTTTCTAGGCCTCACACTCACTAAATGAGATACAGCCAGTCTATGGAAGGTGGAACGCCCACCCCACTTGGGCACATGGAAGAGGGGAATGGATTTCAACATGAGCTTGGAGATACCGACTTTTAAGGCAAGACCACAGAAACATTCCAAAATATGGCAAAGATAGACAGATTATAGAGGTCTGACTCTGGAGACTCACCCTACAATTGATCACCAACTAGATGCAGAAATGATGTGCTAAGGGCAAGATTCAGACACCACTCTCAAATCCATTGTTCATACATGTGAAGGGTAGCCATGGGAGGGGGTGGGGGCGACTCAAGAGGATAACTGCACAATGTTCTAAGTTGTTATGTTCTGCTTTTTCTTTTTGTCCACTGTCTTTTTGACGATGGTCCATGACCTGGACATTCAGTTATATTAATGTACAAATACAACTACTATATCCTGTATGGGTCCAGCGTGACCATATTGCCAAAATCCAATAAAATATGTTGTGGAAAAAAAATGTTAGGTTACCAAACTTTTCTCTAAAAATTAGTCCAATGAGACAAACCAAACGATGTTTCATGAAAGGGCACAATGCGCGAATGGGGGCCACTTTTTTGGGGACTGCCCCGGCCTTATTACAATTCCCTGCCCTGCTGCATGAACACACACACGCAGCCTGCGCGAGAACCTCCTGAGCTGTTTGTCATGCCCTTACTTTCCCAGTAGTCAACTCCTCCAAAAGTTTGCTACTGCCCAGGTTATGGACACAGTAAATGGTAGAACTGGGGGGCTCCTTAATGTCGATTCACCGGAGGCCAGACAGACAGGTAACTATGAGGGTGTGAGGTCTCTCTTTCCATCTGGCAGAAGGGATTCCAGTACAAATCCAATGAAATGCTCATCCCTGTTTTAAAACCAATGCCTGAGACCAGAGGAACACCACTCCTCATGGACTCACAACTTTGCGCCCTGCCGGAATCTCAGAGAGGCCAGGCAGGGCCACAGGAGGGCGAGCATAATATAGGCAAAGCAATGATATATCCATAGCACAGTCTCCTAGGCTCACCAGCGAGCTACGTTTGTTGGAGAGCACACAATACACAGATTAAGCACCGATTCTGAGGCTGTTTTTTTTAAGCCCCTCGTGATCCCTATTATGTGTCAGTGAGCGCTGTATGAGTGACTAATGCATTTTAGTGTGGTGTTGCGGACACCAGCACTAAAATGTGTTTATCTAACCCCTGAGGTGTGGTACTTGGCAGGGCTGCCTACATGCCAGTCAAGCGCAACCAGAAGACCCCAGTCAGTGCTTAATACTTCTTGGCACTATTTACAATAAAAACTTTTAAAATGTGTATCTGCGTGTCCCCTGAAATGTTGTCGTCATTTTGATGTAATTTTGTTCAATAAAATTCCATCTATTTTTGTAAAATGGAGTGGGATTGTTATTGTGCTGTGTTTTTGACTTTCTAACTGTTTTGGTACTACAAAATGCTTTACACATTCTCTTAAATTAAGCCTGTGTGCTTTGGGCCATAGCTACCAAGGGTTGAACTCAGGTTTAAATTACAGAAACCTTTACTGGACCAGTGACATTATTGCTTGATGATATACTAAAACAACCTGCAATGACCACCATTGCAAAGTTAACAGAAACACAATGGTTCTCATGTTTGCCTTGCACTCAATAAGGAGGTAAAATCTGATAGCAGAAATAACTTTAGAGTTTCTCTATACCTGACTTTCCAAATTTAGCATTTTGGGGAAAATAGGAGTCATGGTGTGCAGCAAAACATCCTGCAACAGGAGTGCTGTGGCGCATTTTATTGAATTTAGAATCAGCATATCGATAATTGTTTTCATAGGAGAAAGAGGCATAATTTTGCTTGCAGATATCCTATTTTGCCCTGATACAGTAAAGCCACATCATATAAGGGAGCTTATGGCTAAACCTAAACTGCATGTGCCAGGTGGCAGAATGAGAATAAAATGAGATTTCCTATCATGTTGGCGTTTGTGTGGCACTCAAAATAATTGCCAGTATATAGGGTACAAGATAAACGTAATTGCATGCCAATAATAAACTAGGCTTGCCTCTTAGGTCAAAAAGTATACACATCTTCGGGATGCTAAATGTCATATTTAATGAAGCTAGGACTTATTGAAAACTAAGAAATACAAAGTCTCAGTAGTGTTCACTTTGTATGCAATACCCAGAGTAAAAATATTGTGTAATGGTATGACAAATTGAATATTGGGATTAAGAGGCAATGTTCAACATATATAAGTCTATTATAATTAATATTTTGGAATATGTGTAAAATTAAGTTTGTAAAGAAGGCAAATATTTCTTTATGTAGTTTAAAAACTTTTAAAATACAAAGAAGGGAGCAGTTTCTCTATCAAAAGGGAGGGGAAGACCCTGAAAGGTGGATCAAATGGTCCAGTCAGAGGGATCCCGGGAGGGGGGATCCGAGAGATCAGATTAAAGTTCCCTCAGGCACCCAGTAGGGTGTCATGCTTCATCATATGGCGCTCGTCGGACCGGCCCTGCAATGCCCGATGGGTCCCTCAATGAGCGCTCTTTGGCATAGATTTGTTTATCTTTAAGCCATATGATGTGTGCAAGTGAGGGGTTGTGAGTGTAGTGCGGTGCATGAATGGTCAAATGACTCTAAGGGATTTCTAAAGGGTTTTAATAGAGTGGTGGTTCCCTAGACAGAATAAAAACAAGAGAGCTATTGACTGTAATAATTTACTGTGATCGCTTCAGTGCGTGTTGATTGAAGTCAACATGATTCATGCCTTGATGCCTGGTGGGTCAGTAGCATTTCATCAGGACCAGGTAAATAACTATACTACTAAGGAATGGAGCCCAGTAAATAGTGTACGGCCTCCACTGAAATAGGTTAATACTGCACCTACTATGGTGCAGGAAGGGGGATCCAAACCAAATATTGAGAGAGTGATGCTCCTTAGGGGAGGCAGAGGAATACGCCTTGCTGCAGGGAGAAAAAGTAGACCTTGCGGTATAGTAGCTGGGATCAACCCCCCTCTGCCGACCTACCGGTCACTGAGGAACATGGGTGCTGGGCCTCTCTAAAAATCGCTCCTCGACTCTCCTTTGATTATCTATTAAAATCCTTTGCCAAGTCTGTAGCCTTTTGCTTTTAAATCTCCATAACCTGAGCAAGAACATTGAGCTACCAAATGCCCTCATCTTCACAGTCCGAGAAAGGAAATGTTAACACAGGTCCTCATGTTAAAATCAATTTGCCATTAAATGTTGCTTGAAGTTGACCCTTTGTCTTTGAACATTAACCAAATACTGCAAAAAACAAAAGTATGTTTATTTCTGATTCCTCTGCTCAATTAATCAAATATTATCTGGGGGTGGAGCAGAGTCTCCTGCGCCCCAGTTCCAGCTTCTGGCAAGGCAGCTAAAGCTGTCTCTAGGCTAGACCTAAAACTTCGTTTTTGAATGTAAACAATGAAAGGATACATGTCATCCAATCAAAAGACAGGTTAAGAAGCTATGCTCCACGGGAGAGACATACACAAGAAGAAGGAAAGCCATTGAATAAGAAGCACACAAATGCTACTGACAAGAAATCTATCAATGGTAATCAGTGGGTTGACCCAAAGCCTACTGTACCTATTGGTATTGTCCATAATAGATCATCACAACAAACAGCTAAACGCTGTCCATGGGCAGAACCTAACACTTCGCTAAATGTGACCTCTCGTTGACCACAGACACAAAAGCTTGGGCAAAAAGCCGACCATTATCCTTGGACGAAATCTGCCCAATGTAAAAGGCTGTTATTACAGCCTCTGTATACATATACTGAGCAGCCGCGGCTCGTGCAGGTAAGAGCGGTAGAGAGGTGGAGCCGTGTTAGAGGGGATTCGACAGACGACCACGAGCGAAAATTAAATAATTAATTTTCCCTTGTTGTCGTCTGCCGAAATCGCCCCCCACCTGACCCCACTGCTTTTACCTCGACGCTGATGGGAAGCCATTAGCACTCCCTTTGCAGAGGACTGAGGTAGAGAGGAGGACTGGAAAGTTAGAGTGGTTAGGGTCAGCAAATGAGCTCCTCAGGATGTGTCCCTCTTTCCTCAAGGAAGAAAGGGGGGATAAATTAGCCGCTGATCTCCTTTTCCTGCCAGAGGCCCAGTTCACAAGTTATAAAACTACAAAAAAGCTAAGGATTCTGGAGTGTTTGCCACTTTTTGGAGAGTGCCCGGGCCTAATTGTGATCCCAATCCGACACTGTCCGGATAGTGAAAGTCAGCAACTAAGGCACCTGATCGCATCTCTTCTTGTATCTTAACCAGAGGTGCAACTAGAGACAAATTTCGGGGGGGTGGGGGCTACTAAATATTTCGGGGGGTGGCTAATCCTTCCAGCAATAGGCAGAGTGGAGATGCAGGGGCTCTAAGAAGGGGTGAAAACACAGCAAAACCTCCTTAACAAGTAAATGGTCTTTTAAAGACCTGTGAAGTACTCGCGTGGGGCTGCAATAAGACGGTCGCCAGCCCGGGAAGCTGTCTCAGCCCGGGCTGACACACGGGGGGCTGATGCCCTTTGAGCCCAATGGGCATTGCGCACCTGGTCTTAACCAATGGCAACTTCTACTGCTGAAGTCAAAGCATGCACAAATTGTCCTGAATGCATATACAATTTGTAGCACGAAAGTTGCAAAATTTGTGGACATTCTTCTTCGTAGCACGATATTCTTGTAACTTCTTCAGGTACTGCCGTTTTTACTGCTATATGGATATATAAAATGAGGTGAGGACATCCCTGAGCTGCCGACTTCGGATCCAGTGGAGGTAACATTCTATGATTCTGGGCAAATCACTTAATCTCCTGGTGCCTACAATTCAACGCCTTGAGACCCTCACGGGTGATTTGCTGTGCTTTGCAAATCCTATTTCTATCTACTATGTTCTATTCTATGGAATCAGATTGATATCTATACTAATATAATAAAGAGAGAGCCCAAACCTTTGAGGCGGGTTATCTCAGGAACCACAGCACCAATCACAACACCCAATACAGCTTTGGAAAGGGCAGTTTCAACAGAAGGACATAGGCTATGCAGACGCCCACCATATACATTTAAAAGGTAAAAGAACCGTGCCAGCAAAGTAGTCCCTTGTGGGCCTGTCTGCGTTGTGCTGTGGGCGTGTGCTGGGGGCGTGACAAATGCTGGGGGCGTGTGGTACGTTCCGCCCTTCATGCCATGTCTCATATTGTGTACTGTGGGCTTGTGCTGGGGGCGTGGGCGTGTGCGGGGCGAAAGTTTACGGAAAAAAAAAGTGTTGTGCCCAATATTTCATTGTTTTTTCTTCCCAGGTTCTGTACATTCCAGCTCTGGGTGTCCACCCTGCTCCCTTTAAATACCCCTGCACCCCATAATCATAACCCACCCTTACTCCTTAAAATACCCCAAAACCCTTAAACACTAACCCATCTCAACCCTGTAAATATGCCCTGTACCCCAAAACCCAAACCTATCCCTAAAAATACCCCTGTACCCCAAAACCCAAACCTAGCCCTTAACCCTATAAATACTCATGTACCTCAAAAGCTAAACCTACCCCTGAACCCTAGAAATACCCATGTACCCCAAAACCCAAACCTATCCCTGAACCCCAAAACCCAAACCTACCCCTAAACCCTAAAATGCCCCTTTACCCCCAAAACCCAAACCTAGCCCTGAACCCTTAAAATACCCCTGTACCCCAAAACCCAAACCTACCCCTGAACCCTAAAAATACCCCTGTACTCCAAACCTAGCCCTGAACCCTAAAATAACCCTGTACCCCAAAACCTAAACCTACCCCTGAACCCTAAAATACCCCTGTACCCCAACACCCAAACCTAGCCCTGAACCCTAAAAATACCCCTGTACCCCAAAACCCAAACCTAGCTCTGAACTCTTAAAATTCCCCTGTATCCCAAAACCCAAACCTACCCCTGAACCCTAAAAATACACCTATACCCCAAAACCCAAACCGAGCCCTGAACCCTAAAAATACCCCTGTACCCCATAACCCAAAACTATATCTGAACCCTTAAAATACCCAAACACCCCAAAACATATACCTCAGTACCCCAAAACATACACCCCTATACCCATACTTACCTTATCCAAACATTTTTAAAAAACATGCTTTTACCATTCATGCATTTACAACGAATTTCGTTGTAAATGTATGCGTGGTAAAAGCATATAAAATGTAATGCCATGCGTTATAATGGCATTGCGGAGTCAAGGTACTTTCGTAATGAAAGTATGCGGAGTAATGGTATGCGGAAAGAAGGTTGCGGAATAATGGGTGTTTACCCTCCCCCGGTAAGTGCATTGGTGGCACGGCGGCCCACATCTCCAGCAACATACTCATATTTTTTCACCACCCATTTGAAAAATGCACAGGTCTCTCTCATTGATGGCCAGCACCGACATTCACTTTTAGACACACCTCCCACCACAAGTTCTAGAATTGCAAACTTTAGAGCTGGGGAGCTACATTTGAATCTCGGCATCAGCTCAACATCCTGTGATTCCAGGCAAATCGCTTTGTCTCCCCGTGCCTACCACAAATGAATGTGTTCTTCTGTAATGTAAATTGTGCTCATGCCATGTTGTCGAGTTCGCGCTATATAATATTGCAAGGAAAAATAAAGTAGGGAAACTGGAGTTCACACACTACTGAACGCGCACTCTTAAGTGCATCAGCAGTGCGCTGTGAATCGGAGCGTTTCACAGGCCTGTCACAGATAAGAAATGCTATCAAAACGAAATCCTACAAAACAATATACTACTGGCCGACTGCAATTCATACCCGGACAACGTCGGGACGGGCTGCTAGTATTCTATACAACAAAGCCATAGTTTTTGCTTTTTTATCTTATGCAACTATCAACGATTGGCAAAGCCAATAGTACTTGTGTGTTATAGGTGTAATGTTACTTGTTGCATTATATATCTGGATGCAATGACAGATGCAGAAAATTACCACTCGGGCGGCACACTATGCTAAGCACAGATTTTTAGCATAAGTGTTTTAAGCCCCGCCTTTAATCACATCGGGAACGCCCCATGCTAATAAGGAAGGCTGGCAGGGCCAGACAGAAATGTGCTAGGCAATTAATGACATGTGAGTTTTGCACCAATCCGATAAGCCTTTTAAGGGCCCCCATCTGCCAATCATGATTTCTCCAACGACTTCAGTAGTGTCAGAGATCTGAAGTTTCCCAGCTCCCTCAGCGTGCAGCTGGTCAATGTAGCACTTGAACTCCTTAATTTAAAATGACACGAGCAGGACCGCAAGTTCCAGAAAAGAGATTTGGACAGAAGGTGCAACTCGTTCATGGGCCTAGTAAACTACGGAGCTCGCTAACCAAGTCCGCCTCTGACACATAAAATGGCTGTGATCCTAGGTTCAAAGGTCATCTTTACTTACAAGTCACCAAGGAATAGACGTGGCCAAACTTCGTCGACGTGGTTGCACGCCCGCCTCCCCGTGGCCAGCAGCTGCTCAATATCTTTCACCGTTGGGGTCGAGCCTTCGTCGGACCCCGTGGAGTCCGCGGCGCCCCCTTCATCTTCCATGCCACCGGCAAGGGTGTGTCCGCAGTCACTCACTGACTGCCACGCCTTGGAGCATGTCTCCATGCCAAGGGCCTGCCAGCGTTCCCAAATGCCACTTGTATTTCTGGAGACACGCGGCAACAGGTGCCCGCGAGAGTCACACTGCACTTTGCAATTTAATCAACGTGAAGTTACATAATTCAGTTTTACTTCAACCTGCCAGCTCGTAAGCATATCGCTATTGGCTGGACTTTCACATGGTGATAATGCCGGCCGATGACTGTGCTGTTTACTCTTGAAACAGCTGATGGGTACGGCGCGAAACACTGCAGAAATAGCACTGTATGCAACTTGCAGGTGACATGTCACATTTTATAGACACATGGTGTGGCGTAACGGTCAGAGCTGTCCGCTTTGGAACTGGGAAACCGGGTTCCAGTTTTGGCGTCCGGTGATTCTGGTCAAATCATTTAATCTCCCTGAGTCTACAAAAAAAGTTTAATCTGTCCTTGTTAATGTAGCTAATGCTCCTGCAAGGCTCTCCAATACCTTCCGGTCGAATTCATGCTATATAAAACTGCCAAACAAACACAGCATTTCAATCTTTCACGATCGCTGGGGTGATTCAAATGACATTTTCCACATATTATTGTAAGAAAGGATGACCCTTGATGATGACGTCCTCCATCGTACCCCAAACAAACTTCAATATGTTAAAATAGGCAATACTGTCTCAGAAGTCACACTTACACACTAACGCCTTTTCTGAGTGCGTCAATGCTCCAAGCCTGGCAGTTGGCCTCTATACTTTTAATATTTGTTTTGAGACATTAAGAAAAATATTACCAGCTGGAAGTATCATTCTACCAATATGGTTATGGTTCTCCACCGTAGATAAAAATGGACTGCACACACAATCCACACACTAACCATTGCATACACAAGAGCAAACATGGATCAAGCAGCTGTGCTGGGTCATCAACTATTTTGGATTGACTGCATGTCTTGTCTTGCATGTCATGTCTTCGTGGTAAGAAGGCAGTGTTTGCTGCAAACACTTTTGCCAATAGTCTCATTAAAGCACATTTCTGGAGGAGGTACTGTGTAACAAGAATGTGTATATTGTCTGCATTGCATTGTGTTGTGGAAGTGATGTTTTGTATTGTTTCTTGCACCATTCTGTATTCATGCTGCATTATTTCAACATGGTTTCAGTTGCAAAGTAGTTCTTACTGTAAATTGTGTTAAGAATTTTTTGTTGTATTGTGTCCTGTTATGCTAAAATTGTGTTATTATGTAGCTTTGTGTTAAGTTAAGTTCTGTTGTTTACAGTGGCGTAGCTAGATCTTTGGCCACCCATGGCGGTCCCTTCGTCTGCTGCCCAATTGAAGAGCGGGGAATGGGTGCTGGCGATTGCCTCCCTGAGATGGCAGGTAGAGCGGGGCGGCTGCCGCACCCAAAACTCGTGCCCCCCACCCCCCTTGCTACGCCACTGGTTGTATAGTTAACTGATATCAACAAATAGTGTTATAGTTCCAACCAAAAGCAGCCCATGCCTTTAAGGTCTCATGGCTCCCGCTTCGTGGTGCTCTGCAAAGTGGGTTTACACCCTCCGCATGCTCACTTGTAATTGTCCGGGCCTGTACTAGGGAATGCACCATGCCATGTTCTCTGCACCTCCACCTGGTGTTGCCTGGGCCCAGGAATCATAGCAGTAGCTCTGAATGAAGACTCACATATGGTTGGCCAAGAAGGAGATATCTGACTGGGAGTGGGCGAGCATTTTAGAATACCCCAAGAAAGTGACACGAAATGCAAAATTTTATTTTATACAATACATGGTCCTACACAGGGCCTAGCTTACACCACACCGCCTTCAGCAGATGTTCCTGAACACACAGCACCACTGCCCCCGATGTAAAGTAGAAGGAGCGGACTTAGTCCACATGTTATGGTCCTGCCCACGCCTCAGGAAGTACAGCGCAACACAGAAACAAATCGGAGAAACAGTCGAAAAGTGTCTGTTAGGACTCCGCCGACGCACCACCTCACAAAAAGTACAGTTCCAGTTTCTAGACCCAGCTTTACTTCTAGCTAAACGGCCCATAACAATGAGATGGAAATTGGTCACACCTCCAACAGTGCACACCTGGCACAGCGAGGTGGTGTTCTGGGGGGGAGCAGAGAGCGCAGCTATCCGGCGGGAAGAGGCCAGAGGACTGCGTAAGAACCAGGGCCCGATGTAGGTAAACTCCAATTTACCACTTCTTAAATACCGAATCATACCGATTCGGTATTTAAGAAGTGGTAAATTGGAGGGGGGAGATGTGGGTATTTCAGAATCGGTAAATACCGAATCGGTAAGACTTGGTATTTACCGATTCTGTAAATACCGAATCGGTATCCCCCATTGATTCCTATGGGCCTTGAAGCCCATAGGAATCAATGTGCATTACCGAATCGGTATTTACCCATTCGGTAATTACCGATTTCTGCAAGGGTGCAGGGGGTGTCAAAGTGACACCCCCTAGCACCCCCAATACTGGCTTGTGTGCCATGTGGCACACAGACATGCCCTGAGGGCATGTCTGTCTGTCACATGGCATAGGTGTGCATGCACACATGTGCATGCACACCTGGATTCGGTATTTTAACACCCAATTGGATTGGGTGTTAAAATACCGAATCTGAAGGGCCTGTGGGACTGAAAGTAGTCCCACCTACATCCCGATTTTTTTAAATCGGTAAATTTACCGATTCGGTATTTTTCCGATTTGGTAATTTTACCGAATCAGTAAAATACCGAATCGGAGAAAAAAAGGTCCCCTGCATCTTAAATGGCCAAATACCGGTCGGAAACGGCCGAATTCGGCCGTTTCCGACCGGTATTGGCCACCTACATCGGGCCCCTGATCTCTATGGAATGGGATGTCATGTTAGAGACCTTCAAAGCGCTAGAACTCAATTCCCTGCTTAGCACCCCAGCCATAGTCGGTGCACCTTGACTTAACACTGTATAGTACAGCCCAGCGCAGGCCCAGGTTGGGTGCACGAGCATATAGTACATACACTAATACCACACACGTAGCACAATGGTGACGGAGATGCAACAACATAGCAGAGACTAGATCAAATAAACCCAGAAGGGGGAGGAGGGGGGTCGGGTAGTTGATGTAACACAAATGGAAAACCAGATATCAGATGTTTATCTTGACCCATACTGGGACATATGTATACACAATGTAAATGCTACAAAGCCAGTATAAACTGATGGCTGTAATGTAATATAACCAACAAATGTACAATACTTGTTTCTTCACAACATAATGTATAAACTGTGTTCATGGACGCAACAGTTAAAAAGGAAAATCAATAAAGTATTTTTAAAGAAAAAAAACATATGGTTGGCCAAGTGCCATAGTCGTGTGTCAGTGATACAGACAGTGCAGGTTAAACGCATGCGAACGCTGGACGGTTGCCCGGGGGCCCCACCAGCATAGGGGCCCCATGCAGAGCATAATGTAACACTAATTTTCCGTTAAACAAATGTAGGCAGAGCCCAGTGCACTGCTTTGCCTGGGGCCTATAATGCTATTAAGACAGTGCTCGATACAGAGGGTGTTCACAAGCAGTGCCAGCAGGGCCGGCTCTAGACTCATGGTGGCCCTGGGCAAGGAGCGTAGGTAGGGGGCCCGGAAGAGGTGGTCCGGGCGGGGCGGAGCGCGCAGGCCAGTAAAGAGGGGAGGGGGTCAGGGTGTTTAGTAGTGGAACAGAGCCGGAGGCCGCCAAATCCCTGCCATGGCCCACCACGCAAATATGTATCCATCCTCAGAGGATTAATATATTAAGGATATATATTGGCGTGGTGGCCCCTGGGGTTTGGTGGCCCTGTGCAGGTGCACAGCTTGCACATGCCTAGAGCCGGCCCTGGTGCCAGGCTGGCTACAGGGAGAGAATAGTTTCAAACAATTCCTACAGCCCATATCCTGCCATGGAACAACTTTATCCTGGTATTTTTTGTACCCCCGAGAGAAACAGGTGGAAACTAACAGATCTAAGGTGGAATGACCACCTCCACATTGGATAAGGCGTCATTTCCAAAGTGGAGTAAATATTACAATATATGGACCGAACTGTGAATTAAAGATTGACAATTGTCGCCCTTGCCCTAGGTAGGCATACCAGCAGTCCCTCAGATCTCTGGACCTAATATGTTATTGAATAACACCCTGTGACCAGAAGGTAAAGAGCAAAAGATACTGTTTCATGGGCACCCGGCATATCTGCTTTCAAGAAGACCAGGGTACAGGATGGGCCGGTCCCATTCAGTCCTCAGTATCTGTTATTACCATGAGAAATAGACCTCTTGAACAACACTCCACAGTCCAGAACACGGAGATAAGCAGATGTATTTCTAAAAGTAGTCAATAATATTGATGGTGTGAGTGGTAGGCTTCACGACAATCACTGCAGTGCAGATAACGGAATATAGCCGTGTAAATGGCATGCAGGGAAAAGGATTGCAGGATTTTAGGAGTGCCATTTTAAGGTAGGGCAGTATTCTAATAAGTAAACAACAATCTTGTCATCCTTAATGTATAAATCCATAAGCTACAAAGTCCATAAATACAGTGGTGGCTGGCATGTACCGAGGGTGGGGGGGTGGCACAACAACAAAAAATAATTTTAAAAAACGTATCTTCCTTTCGTTGCAGCACAACGTCCTTCTCCCTCCAGCCAGGGCCGGATTAGGAACCAAAACCGTCCCCGGCAAAGTGCTCAGCGACCGAGCTCTTTGCCAGGGTCGGGTTTCGTCCAATATTGTTACAGGGCCGATTTTGCAGCTATGCTGCAAAAACTACCCTGTAACAAAAACGGCCCCCAGGAGCCCAAAACCGGCCTCCACTCTTGCGGTCGACCGGGGGTATGCCTGGGGCCCGCAACGGCCAGTCTGGCCCTGCCTCCAGTGTCTTCTGGAATCCTGGGCAGCAGGAAACTGCTCTGCCCAATCCTGGCTCTGCTTTCACAGCATAAAAGCGCCAGGATTGGATACAACGGCCTCTCTCAGGATTCCTAAGAGCCCTGGAGGCCTGCGCTTTCTCTAACCCAGCTGCCTAAAACAGCGAGATTAGAGAATTTTAAAATGCACATGTCTGGCTGGTCGGTTCAAGACGTCCGGCCAAAGATTCCTGGCAAATCACTTAATCTCCCCGTGCCTAACAAAAATGAATGTGTGTCCTCATGTAAAGTAACTGGTGCTCTGATACCCGATTCGGGTCAAATTCCCGCTACATATAAAACTCTGAAAAAAAAGAGACATGCTCATTTTAAAGTGCATAGCTCTCTGCTGCTGCCACTCTGCCGCGCTGACCCCACCCCATCCTGACAGTTGCTGAAAAATAAAACGGTAATAAATAAGCTTTAATACTGTTTTATTTTCCACTTGTGAGACATCACCCATCCGCACAAGTGGAGGAGCCGCCCCTGCATAAATATGGAACACAGAGGACGGAGTGTAAGCCTATTGCTGTGCACAAACAGTAGAACTCCTCCCTAGCAGCAGATTACGCCTAATATATTTTCGGTTTCTCCACCATCTGCTATACTCCCTGGAAACTGAACAAGCATTTACAATGCAATGGTTTTGCCTTTGTTAAAGTTAGAGCTATTGGCATTGCTCTTGACATTTTTTTTATTTATGTTTTTTTTAACATAAATAAATGGCATTGTCATTTACAATAGCAGGACAGGGCACAGGGAAGGGGGGAGAGGAGAGACGAAGGAGAGCTGCGGGCTCAGGGAAGGGGGGGCGAGGAGAGACAAAGGAGAGCTGCGGGCTCTTGTTGTAATGCTGGCATAGATGAGTTGGTGGATGCATGCATGGGTGCA
Source organism: Lissotriton vulgaris (assembly GCF_964263255.1). Lineage (NCBI taxonomy): Eukaryota > Metazoa > Chordata > Amphibia > Caudata > Salamandridae > Lissotriton > Lissotriton vulgaris. The sequence continues at coordinate 423,486,708 of NC_141693.1, read as the reverse complement.
TGAATGGATGGGTCTATGGATGGGTGTATGGATAGATGGATGGGTGGATGGATAGATGCATATATACAGCCAATCCTTCAACAATTTATGCAATCTACCAACCCATCCAACCAACAACCCATCCATGCATCCACCCATACATCCATGCATCATGCATACATCCATCCATCATGCATCCATCCACCCACTGTGTCCCACTCCGACCCCTCTAAATATAACTAATTTTTTCTGTATAAAGAGATGACTGTATTCACTAGTATATGCAGTAGTGTGTGGTGGACTTAGTTTGAGTGTTTGTTTCCTGCACACTCACACTCTTCCCCTACACAGTCACACACTGCTCACCCTGCACACTCACACAATGTGCACCCTGCACACTCACACACTGCAGTCACTGTCACTCTGCAGTCACTGTCACTCTGCAGTCAGTCTGCACTCACTGTCACTCTGCACTCACTGTCACTCTGCACTCACTCTGCACTCACTCTGCACTCACTGTCACTCGCACTCACTGTCACTCGCACTCACTGTCACTCTGCACTCACTGTCACTCTGCACTCACTCTCACTCTGCACTCACTCTCACTCTGCACTCACTCTCACTCTGCACTCATTGTCACTCTGCACTCACTGTCACTCTGCACTCACTGTCACAAACATGTTGCTCGGGGCATTTGTTGACAAAGCAAAGCAGTTCCATTAAGTGTCAAACAGGTATGGAGCAGGTTTGCTTTCCCATGTATGTCTGTATTTGAGGTGAGTTGCATGAAAAAGATGCATCACCTTATCAAAGAGGAACTCCAATAGCCCCCAGCACCTCCCTTTGTCAGGAGGATGTGAACTCCTACACAGAAGCAGGGCAGAGTCCTCCATGCTGGGCCCTTGGCCCAGGATAGAAGGAGACACATTCTATGGAGAATGACAATGTGCTAAATGGGGACCCTGCCCCAGACCTGACAAACAACACCTACATCTGACCTCGGGAATTTGTCCTCGGGCCCCAGAGAATAAATCCGACCCTGTCTGAAGCCTTAGGCCGGTCAGCAGGTCGAAAGCAGCAGGGCCGTCATCCCATGCGGATGTCAACAGTGGAAGTGCGCAGTTTTTCTGTCGACCTAAACTTCTACCACGTGTCCCCTCCACTCCAAAATCTAGGGGGGAGGGGATAAATCCCTTACACTTCCTGTTCCCATCAACGAAAATAGTCAGCAGTCACAACAGACACACATGGACATGGTCATACACGAGCAGTCACCGAGCAGGAGCTCACACAGACGTGTAGGCGCACACAAACCGGCGGTGTCACCAGCAGCATTGAAGTTTGACAACTGGTCTGGACATCATTTAACAATAGTATTAGACAGGGGGCTTCTTGCAGACAGTCACAGGGCCTCGAGAAGAACAACCCATAGGTCCTCGACAGACGTTCGTAGTCTTTACGGTCTATGGGGGCGGACATTTCCAGTGTCCTGCGGATCCTGCTTTGGAGGTGTTTATGGGATGGGGAAAGAGACGAACACCCCCACCCCCACCCCCACCCCCTGCCTTTTTTTTTTTATTCAGTCTTGGTACACGCACTCTTCCTGCGCGCTGGGTTTGCCCTAGTTGCCTCCAAGTTATGAGCACGAGGGGCAAATATGAGTGTATCTCCAGACCATTCAATCCTTGACCTCTATTTAGAAACAAGAACCTCCCACCCCGCCCCCCCCCCCCCACACACACACTTCTTCGGGCAAGAAAGTCGTGCCATTTCCAGGGAATTCCAAGGTTAGGAGACAGAGACGACTGCTGACATGACACCGTGCCAGCCCCTCCGCCTCGCCTCCTCCTGCTCTTCCTCTTTTTACCTCACCGGATCGTACCCGCAAGAACCTTATCTGTTTTGGGAGTCGCTGGGCCTCAACCCTCCACGCTGCCAGATGTTCCTCAATGCCACTCCCTTGCCTACATGTTTGTTGTCCCTGGCCCTTCGGATTGTGGCAAGCCCTCAGCCCACCCTCCCACCCACTCTCACGTGACCAGCCCCTCTGACCACCCTCCTACCCACCTAAGCATGAGCGAATTTTGCGGATCTCGCGTTCACGAATTTTGCGGATTTGCGGATTCGCAATCCGCAAAATCCGCGAATTCCCGCGAATTTGCGGATTTTTTTTTTTTGTGATCGCCCGTGTTTCTGCCAGTTCGCGAGGGTTTTGTACACTTTCGCAAATTGCGAACTTACCTGTCGGGTCGCAAGTTTCGCGAACTTGTTGTTTCTACGTGTCCAGCCTGTTTGGGACACTCTTCTTCATCACTGCCACTCTCTGTCACCACTGCCACTCTCTGACTACTCATGCCACCCTCTGGCCCACCCATGCCACCCTCTGTTTCATCACCACACCCTCTGGTTGTCCAGTGTACATTATTTTCGGCAAAGCAAAGCACACCTTCCCTGCCTCAAGTGACCTGAATTAATTTGGGGCTGATTAATGTGTCACAGAATATTTTTTTAGCTGGCACCTGCTTCCTTAGTGCGCCCTGATTAGTGATCTTTTGCACTTGCTAAGTGCTTTCATTGTTGCAAAATTAGTTACAACACCTGCCCTGCCCCAACTGACAATAATGAATTAGGGGCTGATTAATGGATTTTAACTTCCAGCCTGGCTCCTGCTTGTCTCCCTTAGCTGTAATTCAGGACCTTTGTGGCATATGTGTAACTATTCTGAGGTTCAGAGCAGGGTCACATAATAGTTTCAACTGGCAACTGAACTCTGGAGGGGCCCCTCAGGAAGCACTACAGGAAATGGCTACTAATGATGAGCCTGAACTTTTGAACCTGGTAAGTAGTTACTTTCAGTTTTGCTAAAATCGTATTTCTGCAATTTTGCACTTATTCGCGGGGCGCGAACTCACGCGAACTCACGCGAACAGTGCGAGCAGTGCGAGCAAAATCCGCTGCTCGCGGATTTGCGGATTTTGCGGGAGATTCGCAAATCTCGCGGATTGCGGATTTCCCGAAAATCCGCAAAATCCGCGAGCGGAACGGATTTTCCGCCCATGGTTATACCCACCCCTCCAGAACCCAGTTTGTCCGCCCAGGTTCTCAGTCACGTAGCAAGCGTGACATGAACTATAGCTTAAGTGAAGAATATTGCCTACGAAAGTCCGCGCTATATAAAATTGCATAAATAAATAAAAAAATAATCACCAGTTGCTTTACAGACGTACACACTAATTTTGTTATGCACAGGCAGATTAAGTGATTTGCTCAGAATCACAGGCTGTTGAGCGTTCCTGCCGAGACTCGAACTCTGTTCTACAGCCAGACAACCATGTAAAATATATTTATATGTGAATTACACTGTTTTATTATCGTACAAACAATGGTTTCCAACCTCTTAATCCGCATTAATAGTGTCCTCAATTAAAATTATTGACATCATCTTCAGGGGTAGCCTCATTGTAATGCATTTGCGATTTCAACCAATGGCAGAATTAGAAAGAAAAATTACATTTTCGGAGCATAATATAAAACATCTTCAGAGTTAGGTTAGCATGTTATTCTTCTCCAGGGTGACCCACACATATACACGCTGATGCTGCCGATTCCGAGGGACAAATATGAGTGTATCCAGACCATTCAATCCTTGGCCTCTATTTAGAAACAAGAACCTCCCACCCCGATACCCCCCCCCCCCACACACACACACTTCTTCGGGCAAGAAAGACGTGGCATTACCAGGGAATTCCAAGGTTAGGAGACAGAGACGACTGCTGACATGACACCGTGCCAGCCCCTCCGCCTCGCCTCCTCCTGCTCTTCCTCTTTTCACCTCACCGGATCGTACCCGCAAGAACCTTATCTGTTTTGGGAGTCGCTGGGCCTCAACCCTCCGCGCTGCCAGATGTTCCTCAATGCCACTCCCTTGCCTACATGTTTGTTGTCCCTGGCCCTTCGGATTGTGGCAAGCCCTCAGCCCACCCTCCCACCCACTCTCACGTGACCAGCCCCTCTGACCACCCTCCTACCCACCCCTCCAGAACCCAGTTTGTCCGCCCAGGTTCCCAGTCACGTAGCAAGCGTGACACGAACTATAGCTTAAGTGAAGAACATTGCCTACGAAAGTCCGCGCTATATAAAATTGCATAAATAAATAAAAAAATAATCACCAGTTGCTTTACACACGTACACACTAATTTTGTTATGCACAGGCAGATTAAGTGATTTGCTCAGAATCACAGGCTGTTGAGCGTTCCTGCCGAGACTCGAACTCTGTTCTACAGCCAGACAACCATGTAAAATATATTTATATGTGAATTACACTGTTTTATTATCGTACAAACAATGGTTTCCAACCTCTTAATCCGCATTAATAGTGTCCTCAATTAAAATTATTGGCATCATCTTCAGGGGTAGCCTCATTGTAATGCATTTGCGAATTCAACCAATGGCAGAATTAGAAAGAAAAATTACATTTTCGGAACATAATATAAAACATCTTCAGAGTTAGGTTAGCATGTTATTCTTCTCCAGGGTGACCCACACATATACACGCTGATGCTGCCGATTCTCTTGCTGTCAGGGCGTTTTCTCTCACGGTTTAATCTTTCTTCCTCTCGCGCACATTTCATCCTTTACATTCACTATCACGCTTTCCTCTGTCCCGCTTACACACTTTCTCACAAACTCACTTTTTTTTCATTTTATTCAAGCTCACTCACACACCCTTCCACCTGAGCGCATCTTTGTATGTAATATATACTCTTTCACATCTTTTTATGTAATATATACTATATTATGTAATATATAGCCTTTCACACTTCCCCATTCCCTCGGAACCCTGCTCTCTCACACGAGCGCGCGCCCACACACACACACTATAAACCAAATCTAGGCATCTCTATACCCACAATTATCTCGTCTCTTTCTCTCACATCGTCTCTCTACCCTTTCACGCTTTTCCGCGCTCTCTGACCATCCCGACCTTAGCTCAATCATGGCTGCCTCTGCAGCAGCTCTCACGTCACGTGTGATATACTGCATGCCAGTCAGGCAGACAGGCATCCCGTCCATCTACAAAGCAGACAACTGCTGTTTTACTTGGAGCTGGAGCGCTTCTCTTGCGATGCATATTTCAAACCCATTGACATCATAAAAGACGGCATCACTCTTTTTCGAACGAAAAGCTTTTCAAATGACTCCGTCATTCATTTGGGGCATGCATCTGCCGTGGTCGGCATGGAAGAGCGGGCGGGAGAGGGGGCGGGAAAGGCGAGCACGCCCACGCGAGCAGGAAGGCGGGTGCAGTCAATGCCGGAACAGGCGTTCCCGAGAACTGGCTTTCGGCTGACGTAGCCAAAAGCCAAAAATTCTCGGAACGCCCCCGAATCTGGTCCGAGATTGACGGGCACAGCCTTCTCCCAATGGCTAGCCTCCATTTATGGAGCTAGCCAATGAAAGGAGGGGGCTGTTACCCGACTCCACACACAGATCATAAGATTTTTTCCTAGCGCATGCGTACTTCGTACGCATGCATCGCTAGTCAAAACCTAATAAATGGGGTCTGAGGGTCAATTCCGACTGCGATAGGTGTGGCAGATTTTATTCGTCCTGCGTGGCAATGTAAGACAATTCACAAATCCCGGACCTAGGCTATACCTTTATTGTAGTAAATGAGTGGAATTAGGCTTCAACCGTCCCCACTTATTGCATTATTAGGATAGGATCAGAGGATTCCCCACACAGACCCCACATATGTAGCCCTTGCCTTATTGTTGGCTAGGAGATTAGTGGCTAAACAGTGGGGCCACTGAAGAGCACCGACCATGGAGCAATGGATGCAAGAACCTACATATTGCAGCCTGCAGGCGGAACTATAGAACGAGTTAACACCTGAGCCCTCTGGGCCACGTGACATCTAATTACCCTTCCAGAACTTTCTGATTATATCCTGCAATGCAGAAGTATACTGAGCAACTGAGTGACCACAGGGAATGTCATGATTGGTTTGAACTATACAGGCGGGTGGGGTTTTGACAGCCCTTAAGCTTGTCGTTAGCAAACATAACTGAAGTGGCAGGGAATGTATACTGTACTTCTACTGCTTGTCTGTAGCGTGCTGCACTGCACAGATGATGTTGCTTTGTAAAGTACTGTTAATTAAATAATTCTAAAAAATAAAAAAAATAAAAACACAAATGATAGCATTAATGATGACGTTATGCTAGAGGCCAGGGCAAGTCAATACCACTATGTAATAGCTCAGACTAAATATATGGGCTCGATCCACAAGCAAGTGCACACAAGGAAGGTAAGGGACAATGAGTAACATTATTTACTGGCTCCAAGGTCAGTTATGCTGATAGGACATGTTCTGCGCTCCAAATGCAATAGGTCGTACCAAGATCCAAAAAGAGGAAGTGGGGGGAACAGAGCATTCTTGGTAGTAGCGAGCAAACTTTGGAACTCCCTTCCCCTTGCCCATAGGTCTATCCATCTTCTGCTTCCTTTCAGAAGGGCTCTTAAGACCTGGCTTTTCTCGGTCTAGCATCTATCTGGATTCTCTTTCCCTTTTTCTTTTCCTGCTTCTGGACGGCTGGTCTCTAGTGCCTTGATGCCTTAGGGTGATTGTTGCACTTTACAAATTACAAACCAATCAATCAATCAATCAATCATGAATCAGCCAGCTCGGTTACCATGCTTGTCCCCTGTCCATCCACAATGTCAGTTGACTCTTGTGAGTCATCCACTTCACTATCCTCAACTAGATTGTGATCAGGGGAATCTTCTGCTGAGGGCTGTCCCTCTTCTGCATTGCCTGGAGGACCTGTGTTAGATGCTTTCTTAGCATCATACTCCTCTATGAGTTCTATCAGGTGCTTGAGGGTAGGGATTGACCCTTGCTTTAACCTCCTAGTTGTGCACAAGTGCCTCAACTCATGGAAGGTTAGGGTATCATATCTGGAAGGTATCCTTAAAGGATCTACCTCCACTGGGAGAGATCCACTTGGTTCTGCTCTCAGAGACATGATCTAGTGAGGTGTGGTGTGTGCACCTACCTACACTAAGTGTTGCCTACTAAACCTCTCTAGGAGTTGTAGTTAGGGTGTGCTGGGCCCTTTTCTCTACAACAACTAAGTTCAGTAGAACTTAAGTATTTAAGACTTGATTTATATGTACCTCTAGGTACCTTAATGTGATCTTTCAAATGATATTTCAAGATTATATGGTAAAACAATCAGCAAGCTCTATCCCAACCGCTGCACACCAATGTGAGAAGTTGGCCTGATATGAGATGTCCACTATTTTAGTGGGCACCCTGTATCAGTCCAAACAAACCTTATGGTGATGGTTGTAAAGTCAACCTTATAGACCAGCTATCCTAGTGGTAGCATGGACAAAGCAGTCTTAGGCTAATACTTCAGAGAGCATGTGAAGCCAATTGTTTTACCAATTATAATCCCTTAAATACCAAATGAAAGGACACCACACAAGGTATATATCAAATATATATGTATTTATTACTAACACAACACCTCTGCCCTCTTTATGAGGTCAGAGTTCGAGATACAGCTCAAGTTAATCAATAAGCATACTATAAGTTGCACAAATACAATTCTGCCCTAGGGGCCCTCACGTACCATATACGTAAGTAAGTGGTATAAGAACCACTTCAGGAAAGGTGAGTAGGCCTAGGAAATCTCTGGGGCTACAATGAACAACCAAAGGTTAGGAAGTAGGAGTGCCACAGGATGTGTGTGCAGTGTCTAAACACGCACGCGGGGGTACCATAGACTTTCAATGGGAACCTAAAAGTTACAAAGTAGTAGATTTCGGACACTTCCGGGTGGACTACGGGAAAACTCAGTTAAACTAGGACACTTGGATAGTTATTACCCACGGGAGCACCAGAGTACTCGAGTTACCTCACCCAGGGAAGCCGGGTGCATAGGTGTTCTTTCGTGTCGGGTTTCGTCAATCAATCCTATGGAGAGCTGCAAGAAAGTGCTGCAAGCGACCAGGAGTAAAGTGTCCGGATGGATCCATGGGTGGATCGCAGCAGTGAAGAACCTGAAAGCAGAGGGGACAGAGTCTGGGTCACTAGCCAGTGACCAGGAAGGAGCCAGCAAGGAACCAGGCGATGTTGAGATGCAATCAGGTGAAGAAGTGAAGCTTGTCTCTGCAGCAACGTGGACCAGGAGGCGTCGATGATGACCAGGAGCTGGATACAGACTGTCCCACGAAGGATCTAGCTGTTAGCGGTGTCGGCTTCCGGATCGGAGTCAACAAGCCTGGGCAAAGGCAATCCACACAGGAAGGGAAGATCGGCTTCTGTTCAGACCAGCAAGGTCTGGGGAGCTTCCCCTTTACCGGAAAGCAGGAGCAAGCCCAGAGCAACCAGGCACACAGTGTTGTTTCAATAGGATGTCTTCAGGACGGCCACTAGCCAACGGGCTAGCAACCACAAAAACGCGTCAAGGAGAAATGCAGGCACAGACCCCACGCGGCACTCGGGGTGTGGAGGGCTTAGCTTCCGTGCACTTACTGCTCGGGGTTGGGGCTTCTCATACCCCAATGCACAACTTCGAGGACACCTCAGAAGCTGCACAGTTAGCAAAAAGCAGGTACTGCAGGTTGTCCGGTCCCACGTCTCTCAAGTCCGCCACAGGTCTCAGCTTTGCTGTGGATGTGTGTGGGAGTCAGAGAAGTCTGGAAGTCCAGAGGCTGCATCGCTAAGTCTACGGGTTCCGGCGGGAGCGTCGACAAAGCAAACCGGCAAGTTACTGGTGGTGCCTGTTTGCACAGGGTGGTCACTCCTTGACCACAAGGGAGATGTCTTCAGTCTTCCAGTCGAAATGGAACATCGAAGGTCCAAGAGTTTGTTTCAGAGTTTCTTTCCAGGATAATCTAATGTCTCTAGACACAGCTCCTAACTTTATACTGATTTAAGGGGCTGGATTACCTCCTATGGGTGGAACCTGGGAAGGGGGTGGTTACACCCCTTTCCCTTTGTCCAGTTTCGCGCCAGAGCTGGGTCTGGAGTGCCCCAGCAACTGGTTTGAACCGGGCTATGCATGGAGCATCTTGTGTACCCCAGGCAGTGTCTCATTTCTTTTAACCCACCCTGCCCGAATACACTATAGCCTGTCCAGGCCTCCCCTGCCGGAGTTTAGTCCAGCAGCAGGAGGTCATACTCATGTCTGTGGCAGCATCATCCATTTTGTGATGCTGAGGCTCTGTTTAACTTTAACCGGGTAAAGCTACATCTACAGAAGGGGGGTATTCTGGAATTCTACCCCCGCCACCAGGACTGGCGGGGGGGGGGGTAGTATTCCAAAGCGTATGACACCTTACACGACATGTTTTGAAAAAGCCAAACCAAAGCTAGCATTAACCGCGAGGATTATAATGCACTTAAGACTATATGGTATGGCTATATCATAGAACAGCTATAAGGACATGGTTCCGAAAGCTGCAGACAGGCTCAGCTCATGCTAGAGCACAATCTCACATAAAACCAAGCACTCTGCCTTCAGGATTGTTAAGGCCTGCTATAGGAGTGACTTATAGGTATATATGTGTCTATATATAATGGTAGGTATAGCAATACTATACCTAAGCAAGGGGTGATTACACAACCTTGCCCCAGCTGAGTGATCAGCCAGTGGTGTCAGTTTGGATGGCCAGCCAGGGGTGGCATAATACATGCTGCAGCCCCTGGTAGGCCTTGGATGCACCTATGCCCAGGGTACCTATGGTACACTATACAGGGGCTCATAAGGTGACCCAATACCCAATTGGATATGTACCTAAAGTACATGGAGTCCATTTTACAGAGAGAGCAGATAGCCTGGGGCCCTGATTAGCAGGATCCCAGGCCAACTAAAAGTCGAAAAACAGCTAAACACTAGGCAAAAAGTTGGGGTAACCATATAGTCAGATATCCACCTTCCTACAGTCGGAGATGCAGCACGTCAGGAGGAAGACATGTTGCAGCCGTCTTTTGAGGACGGAGGCAAAATGACAAACATAAACCAAAACAAGAGAAAGAGAATGTTATATGTATGCCGATTGTTTCATTCTCTGATTGTTCCTTTGGAGGGGAGGTCTTTACAAACCAATCAATCAATCAATCAATCATGAATCAGCCAGCTCGGTTACCATGCTTGTCCCCTGTCCATCCACAATGTCAGTTGACTCTTGTGAGTCATCCACTTCACTATCCTCAACTAGATTGTGATCAGGGGAATCTTCTGCTGAGGGCTGTCCCTCTTCTGCATTGCCTGGAGGACCTGTGTTAGATGCTTTCTTAGCATCATACTCCTCTATGAGTTCTATCAGGTGCTTGAGGGTAGGGTTTGACCCTTGCTTTAACCTCCTAGTTGTGCACAAGTGCCTCAACTCATGGAAGGTTAGGGTATCATATCTGGAAGGTATCCTTAAAGGATCTACCTCCACTGGGAGAGATCCACTTGGTTCTGCTCTCAGAGACATGATCTAGTGAGGTGTGGTGTGTGCACCTACCTACACTAAGTGTTGCCTACTAAACCTCTCTAGGAGTTGTAGTTAGGGTGTGCTGGGCCCTTTTCTCTACAACAACTAAGTTCAGTAGAACTTAAGTATTTAAGACTTGATTTATATGTACCTCTAGGTACCTTAATGTGATCTTTCAAATGATATTTCAAGATTATATGGTAAAACAATCAGCAAGCTCTATCCCAACCGCTGCACACCAATGTGAGAAGTTGGCCTGATATGAGATGTCCACTATTTTAGTGGGCACCCTGTATCAGTCCAAACAAACCTTATGGTGATGGTTGTAAAGTCAACCTTATAGACCAGCTATCCTAGTGGTAGCATGGACAAAGCAGTCTTAGGCTAATACTTCAGAGAGCATGTGAAGCCAATTGTTTTACCAATTATAATCCCTTAAATACCAAATGAAAGGACACCACACAAGGTATATATCAAATATATATGTATTTATTACTAACACAACACCTCTGCCCTCTTTATGAGGTCAGAGTTCGAGATACAGCTCAAGTTAATCAATAAGCATACTATAAGTTGCACAAATACAATTCTGCCCTAGGGGCCCTCACGTACCATATACGTAAGTAAGTGGTATAAGAACCACTTCAGGAAAGGTGAGTAGGCCTAGGAAATCTCTGGGGCTACAATGAACAACCAAAGGTTAGGAAGTAGGAGTGCCACAGGATGTGTGTGCAGTGTCTAAACACGCACGCGGGGGTACCATAGACTTTCAATGGGAACCTAAAAGTTACAAAGTAGTAGATTTCGGACACTTCCGGGTGGACTACGGGAAAACTCAGTTAAACTAGGACACTTGGATAGTTATTACCCACGGGAGCACCAGAGTACTCGAGTTACCTCACCCAGGGAAGCCGGGTGCATAGGTGTTCTTTCGTGTCGGGTTTCGTCAATCAATCCTATGGAGAGCTGCAAGAAAGTGCTGCAAGCGACCAGGAGTAAAGTGTCCGGATGGATCCATGGGTGGATCGCAGCAGTGAAGAACCTGAAAGCAGAGGGGACAGAGTCTGGGTCACTAGCCAGTGACCAGGAAGGAGCCAGCAAGGAACCAGGCGATGTTGAGATGCAATCAGGTGAAGAAGTGAAGCTTGTCTCTGCAGCAACGTGGACCAGGAGGCGTCGATGATGACCAGGAGCTGGATACAGACTGTCCCACGAAGGATCTAGCTGTTAGCGGTGTCGGCTTCCGGATCGGAGTCAACAAGCCTGGGCAAAGGCAATCCACACAGGAAGGGAAGATCGGCTTCTGTTCAGACCAGCAAGGTCTGGGGAGCTTCCCCTTTACCGGAAAGCAGGAGCAAGCCCAGAGCAACCAGGCACACAGTGTTGTTTCAATAGGATGTCTTCAGGACGGCCACTAGCCAACGGGCTAGCAACCACAAAAACGCGTCAAGGAGAAATGCAGGCACAGACCCCACGCGGCACTCGGGGTGTGGAGGGCTTAGCTTCCGTGCACTTACTGCTCGGGGTTGGGGCTTCTCATACCCCAATGCACAACTTCGAGGACACCTCAGAAGCTGCACAGTTAGCAAAAAGCAGGTACTGCAGGTTGTCCGGTCCCACGTCTCTCAAGTCCGCCACAGGTCTCAGCTTTGCTGTGGATGTGTGTGGGAGTCAGAGAAGTCTGGAAGTCCAGAGGCTGCATCGCTAAGTCTACGGGTTCCGGCGGGAGCGTCGACAAAGCAAACCGGCAAGTTACTGGTGGTGCCTGTTTGCACAGGGTGGTCACTCCTTGACCACAAGGGAGATGTCTTCAGTCTTCCAGTCGAAATGGAACATCGAAGGTCCAAGAGTTTGTTTCAGAGTTTCTTTCCAGGATAATCTAATGTCTCTAGACACAGCTCCTAACTTTATACTGATTTAAGGGGCTGGATTACCTCCTATGGGTGGAACCTGGGAAGGGGGTGGTTACACCCCTTTCCCTTTGTCCAGTTTCGCGCCAGAGCTGGGTCTGGAGTGCCCCAGCAACTGGTTTGAACCGGGCTATGCATGGAGCATCTTGTGTACCCCAGGCAGTGTCTCATTTCTTTTAACCCACCCTGCCCGAATACACTATAGCCTGTCCAGGCCTCCCCTGCCGGAGTTTAGTCCAGCAGCAGGAGGTCATACTCATGTCTGTGGCAGCATCATCCATTTTGTGATGCTGAGGCTCTGTTTAACTTTAACCGGGTAAAGCTACATCTACAGAAGGGGGGTATTCTGGAATTCTACCCCCGCCACCAGGACTGGCGGGGGGGGGGGTAGTATTCCAAAGCGTATGACACCTTACACGACATGTTTTGAAAAAGCCAAACCAAAGCTAGCATTAACCGCGAGGATTATAATGCACTTAAGACTATATGGTATGGCTATATCATAGAACAGCTATAAGGACATGGTTCCGAAAGCTGCAGACAGGCTCAGCTCATGCTAGAGCACAATCTCACATAAAACCAAGCACTCTGCCTTCAGGATTGTTAAGGCCTGCTATAGGAGTGACTTATAGGTATATATGTGTCTATATATAATGGTAGGTATAGCAATACTATACCTAAGCAAGGGGTGATTACACGACCTTGCCCCAGCTGAGTGATCAGCCAGTGGTGTCAGTTTGGATGGCCAGCCAGGGGTGGCATAATACATGCTGCAGCCCCTGGTAGGCCTTGGATGCACCTATGCCCAGGGTACCTATGGTACACTATACAGGGGCTCATAAGGTGACCCAATACCCAATTGGATATGTACCTAAAGTACATGGAGTCCATTTTACAGAGAGAGCAGATAGCCTGGGGCCCTGATTAGCAGGATCCCAGGCCAACTAAAAGTCGAAAAACAGCTAAACACTAGGCAAAAAGTTGGGGTAACCATATAGTCAGATATCCACCTTCCTACAGTCGGAGATGCAGCACGTCAGGAGGAAGACATGTTGCAGCCGTCTTTTGAGGACGGAGGCAAAATGACAAACATAAACCAAAACAAGAGAAAGAGAATGTTATATGTATGCCGATTGTTTCATTCTCTGATTGTTCCTTTGGAGGGGAGGTCTCTTTACGTTTACTCTATGCTTTGCCACCTGTGGTGGTGCCGGGGTGAGAATAGCTGGGGGTCTTTGGAATGCGACTACCGTCACAGTATCAGAATCTTTTGATGGAGGTTATTCTATGAAGCGGTACAAAAGGGGGCGGTGATGGACGGAGCATCTGAACCAATCAAACACTCACACCCAGACAACAGATCTGGGTTTAATCCATCACCGTTCTTTCGCCCACTCTGCCACCCCACTGACCGGAAACAAGCTTCCGAGGACCGGTTTCTGGCATTTCAGCCGTCTTCAGCCCGGCTTGCTTGAATCCAGTGGCAAAGTGAGCCAGGGACTCACGTCTGAGCATACCCTGCCAACTTATGGGGAACAAAGCGGTACAAAAGGGGGTGGTGATGGACGGAGCACCTGAACCAATCAAACACTCACACCCAGTCAACAGATCTGGGTTTAATCCATCACTGTTCTTTAGCCCACTCTGGCACCCCAGTTCAGACATGGCCATATGCAAATCAGTCTGACCCTGTGCCTCATGGGAACAGTCCAGCCCGAACTGCCAAGCCATGCCTTCCCTGGACCGGAAACAAGCTTCCGTGGACCGGTTTATGGCATTTCAGCCATCTTCAGCCCGGCTTGCTTGAATCCAGTGGCAAAGTGAGCAAGGGACTTACGTCTGAGCATACCCTGCCAACTTATGGCGAACAAAGCGGTACAAAAGGGGGTGGTGATGGACGGAGCATCTGAACCAATCAAATACTCACACCCAGTCAACAGATCTGGGTTTAATCCATCACCGTTCTTTAGCCCACTCTGCCACCCCAGTTCAGACATGTCCATATGCAAATCAGTCTGACCCTGTGCCTCATGGGAACAGTCCAGCCCGAACTGCCAAGCCATGCCTTCCCTGGACCGGAAACAAGCTTCCGAGGACCGGTTTCCGGCATTTCAGCCATCTTCAGCCCGGCTTGCTTGAATCCAGTGGCAAAGTGAGCAAGGGACTCACGTCTGAGCATACCCTGCCAACTTATGGCGAACAAAGCGGTACAAAAGGGGGTGGTGATGGACGGAGCATCTGAACCAATCAAACACTCACACCCAGTCAACAGATCTGGGCTTAATCCATCACCGTTCTTTAGCCCACTCTGCCACCCCAGTTCAGACATGGCCAGATGCAAATCAGCCTGACCCTGTGCCTCATGGGAACAGTCCAGCCCGAACTGCCAAGCCATGCCTTCCCTGGACCAGAAACAAGCTTCTGAGGACCCGTTTCTGGCATTTCAGAGCTGAACTGTACTGAAATTTGTTACAATTGTATTCAATGCTATATTCAGCATTGTTAACCAAAGGCATATGTCATGAGAACCTGGAATTTAAGGGGCGTGTACGGAATCTGAATAAAGAGCCTGAGAAAGTCTAGAAAATAGGTGGTGTGATGACCTGTCATCCTCCTTTGTCCAATCAAAATTGGGGATCCTTACACTTGCAACATTGGGGGGGTGGTACACTGACCTGAAAAACAGTATAATTAGCATAGTTTTAGCTAGAGAAATTGTCCGACTTGTCCGAAGAGCTGACCTGTCACTGACCCAACGCACTCAATAGGTGACTAAGAACAGGGAGCTGCGGAGCACTGTGTCGAGAGGTTCGAGAACCCAATCAGGGTTTTGGGAAGTGAAAGTGCTGGCGAAGCACTTTGCTGATAAAGTTATAACCCAATCGGGGTTTTGGCAGATTCCTTGCAGGGAGGGAGTAGCGCAGGCATTGCAACCGAAGGTGCGGGTGTTGGTCTTAACCTTTGGTGAACCGGTCCTGATCCAAATCCTTGGGTTATCTTGTTCTGATTGTCCATGAGCTGCACCTGTTCGCCTACTGGCACTGAAGTCCTTGGGTTTTCTCCTGTCCTTTCCAACTGACCCGTGGCAAGGGTTGGTCTTCACTCTATTCTAGGTAAATATAAGTCTGTGTGGGTGTCTCTAAATAAAATGTGTATTTCTTTTCTCCCCATCCTGAATTTGAAAAGCTTAATTGCATATGTTCCTTTTCTTTCCCGTCCCTTGGTAAATGCGATATTCGTGTATTACTGACTATTAGCATGTACCATTTTTCAACCCACCATTAGTCAATGCTAAAATTTGTTTCTATATAGAATTTGTTCCTTTTTCTTACCCTCCCTTTAGGAAATAAGTTGAAATTATAGAATGTTCCAACTCTTACCTGCCCTATAGTTTAATTGTGCTGAAACCGAATTTCGAATTACATAGTTGCATTTCTCCTTTTTGAAACTGTTAGTGTATTGCGAAAGTCTTTGGGTTCAGTATCTTCCCTTTCTTTACCCTCCTTTAATCAAAGTTACGAAAGATTGTTATCTAGCTTTAGCATGATCCTTGTTCTCCTTTGCCCTTTACTTTAAGTCTTTAAATGCTTAGCATACTCTATCTTGTTCATAGCTATACACTGTTTCTGATTTTAGTAATTGATAGTCTTATCACCTGCAATTTCTTTCTCATGACATATGATGATGATGATGATGATGATGATGATGATGATGATTAGATAAAGTTTTTGAACCTACCCTGACTCTGTGGTTATTATAATTGCAAATGTCATAAAATGCTAGTGCCTTACTTTTGACTCAACTCCATGATGTGAAAGTATCTAGTGTCAAAGATTTGTAAGATACTGGTATAGGAATCAGTAATAGAAATCATAATATACTGGTAGTAGAGCGTGAGTTACCCAAACAAAATTTATATGATTTTGGAAATTATGGGCCCAGGTGAGTATCTGTATAAATTCTAGTTGGGTGACCTGCGATCTCTATCAGTATACTTTTCTTGGTCGCAGAGCTATGGTTAGGGATTAGTTAAAGTTAGGTAGTCAACTAGTTAGTAGGTTAAATTTCATATTTCATTGATCGATCAAAATGTGGTATTATTGAAATGTTTATTTGATGCTGCTATATTGAATGTATTAACCAAAATTGTTCGTACCTGTTATTAGTGGAGAAGTGTGGCTCAATGATTAGAGCGGCAGACCCTGTTGCAGAGGTCTAGCCTGGGACCAGGATTCAATTCCCCGCCTCGGCGGGTCTTGGGCTCAAAATTCCACGGACCTGATAATTCTCGCCTCGGTGCCTATTCCAATCATGGAGTCCCACTCTGCAACTCTGGGCAATAGCTTGCTTAATCTCCACAACGGCCCCCACAACACTAAGAATGCCTGGCCTCCACCTTGGGGGTGCCCAGGAGTGGACGCCTCACAGGGAAAGCCAGGATGGGTTCCACAGCGGTATTCGTACAAGCACCTTGAGACCCTTGCGGGTGAGTAGTGCGCTATACAAGTATCAATTTACATTTATATGTTTTGTCTGGAATCCCCGGGGGCAGAATAGCGGGTGGTAGGTAGAAGCCACATCGCATTGAGGTCACTTACTTGTAGGAAGTTAGTGCATGGTTGGGCAGAACCGGAAGCACTATTTAGGGTTTTCTGTGTAATTGTGTGAATAAATGATAGCAAAGAGTTCGCTGGCAAAACTTCTATTGTGATATAACCTAGTAAGGGTCACACGGAAGGAGTAGCAGGTTCATCTAAGCATGATTGATAGCAAAGGGGTTCGCTGGTGAAACTTTGGTCTCAGTATATATCCCGGAGTGGATGAGTCTGGAGGAGTAGCAGGTTCTCTAATGCTTGTATGAAGGGTAGGCGGAAGGGTTCTACTCGTAGTGTATGAAAAGTAAACGGAAGGGATTTACTTGCAGTGAAATAATTCTTTCCTATCTAGTCACTTGGGTACAGTGGCGAATGTGTTAACATTGGTAAATAATAAAATATGCACTTTACAATTCAAAAGAACTGAGTTTCCAAATACTTTGTGAAGGAGGGAGTCAGCTGCGGAGCTGCGCTGACATCACTCAGTGCCGCGCTGGTATTGGTCGAAACAGCGGGCGTGTAGCTGAGATAGCATTGTAAAGGAGGGGTGAGTGCAGGAGCGTGAGAACTCATCTCGCGGAAAAGGCCGCGCACCCATTGGTTGAAATTACTTGCAACCACAGCGTTGATTGGTTGTCGAGAAATAAAAGACGCGCTAGTATTGGAAGCCTTTAGTAAACAGAAAGAAATATTTTTGCACGATATGAGATTTAGTGAAATATATGTGGTATCCAAGCCATCCAGAAAATCGACCTGATCCGAGGTACTTAGGGTTTGCTAGGGATCAGATGCTAAGAGGCAGACCTAACAAAATGTACGGAAGTAAGAGAAAACGGACCTTTGTAGATAAGGTTAAGAATTACTTTAAAAAAGAGAAACCTATTAAGACTAGAGAAGGAGTCATTATTCCACCACCGATTACCCCTGCTTCATTCATGATGTTTGACAGGGGATACCATTCCTGTGTATGGTTAGAGAACCGGGTGAAGTACACAAAAGATGATGGGCTTTAGGTATTCCCTTTAGAAGGCACCTTTAATGGAAGAATTTTGTTTAATTGAAGGACCCAATTGAATGACTTACTTCCCAGACCTAGGTTAATGCAATATGAGGCATTAGAAGAATAGGAGATTTAGGCTTTTGAGCGAGACAGACCCAGAATGGACAAAGGACTGAGTAAATTCTACCCAAAGGTTCCACGAGATTCTAAAGAAAAACAAATGAAGCAATGGAGGCAGTATATGTTAGTGCAGGGCTTTACCCAGTACTGACGGTAGAGGAACCTGTGGGAGGTAAAAGGACTGAGAAAGCTAGACATTTAATGACTAGTGGTGATTCCGATTATGATTACATGGAGGATTTATTCATGAAAAATCCACCACCCTATAATGAAGAAACGAGAATAGTGAATCCAAACAACCCGTTCTTTAGACCACCTTGTAATGAGGGGTCAAGCACAATAAACCTGACTGCCCCGTCTTTAAAGACACCTTTAATTCCGCAAGTGATACATGAGACCTCCATCGAAAGGGTGTTACAAGAAAGAGAAAGAGAAGCTTTAAATAAACAGAGAAGTGAATTAATTCAGAAAATCTCCCAATTAAACACAAGTCCTGAGGCTTTGACAATTCCAGTGACTATTGGCCCAGTTGTTCCTTTGTACGGAGACAAACAAGCTAGTCCAAAGACTCCCGTTATAACTACATCAGTGATACAGCCGAGAAAAGAGCCCCTGATAGTGGACGACCAGGCAAGTGAATGTGAATCAGTGATATCCTTAATGGATTTACCAATAAGGGAACCTGAATGTGGTTCAATGAGGAGAACCACACCATTGACCTCAAGGGAAGTACAGATAGAGACTTCCTCGGGTACGAGAAGTGCCACTGTAGTAACTCCTGAAGAAATAGACAGATGGACCCGAGAAATAGAGAGACCAAAAACACAGCCCAAGCCTTTAGACATATATAAATTGAGGATTGAAATAGAATAATTGATGGCTGGGAATGTGGGATTGGAGAGATTAAATACTCTTAGTGAAGACAAATTACTGTTTGTCTGTAAAAGCATCACTAGAAATACAAAGGTGTTTCATGAAAAATTAATGAACACTGCAAGTAGCATGGCAATTGACATTGGGAAATCTAAAGTATTGCAGAAACCTTACCGAGTAGAATTCTCTGACAAAGATTTAGAAAACATGAATGTGTCTGGAAAAAAAGTACAGATCAGAGAGCTGATGAATTTAATGCAAAAATGGGGAGGATTAGAAAAATGGAAGGCAAGATGGGCAAAGAAAAAGGAAGAAATTCGATCAAGGCAAATGGCTTCAGAATATGTTTTAAAAGAAGCAGATAAAGTAGAAAAATGATGTCCCATGCGAGAAGTGCCAGGTGGAGGCTATGAGCATGTTCCATGGTCCCGACAGGATATATTGTCATTTACGAATGAATTCCCAAAATTGCGAGAAAAGCCTGTAGAATGGTACAGACAGGTCGAGAGATTTGTCAAAGTGTCTTTTGAAAGACTTAGATGGATTATTTGACATTGTAGTCCCTGTAGATTTGTGGACAGAATGCAAAACAGCTGTTGATTGGCCTAGTGATGAATACCCAAGAGACCCAAAGACAGGAGCACCTTCTGAGGACGTAATGAAGAAATATAATCAGGTAATACTTTACCTGAAAGGAAAGGTGCTTGCAAAAGAGACAGATTGGATGAAAATAGACAGAACCACTCAGAATAAGGATGAAACAGTGCACTCATATTATGAACGGCTACTACAGACCTTTAAACAATACAGTGGATTAGACAACATTGACATGAAGGACATGACACATTTTATTTATCGATTTGTGTTGGGATTGAGACCAGAAATTTCCCAGTGGATTAAAGACAATAAAATATGTTGGCAAGCTAAACCCATAGATGAGGTCCTGAAATATGCAAAGTATTGTGAAGATGAGCTAGAGAACAAACGGAAAGAATTGAAAGAAAAGGTGATGTGGGCACAAGTAAAATTAGCAGAACACCAAGAACAACAGCTGAACCAGATAACTACTAATCAGAATAAGACTGATGGAAGTGGGGGTAGGCCCAGGGGAAAATTCAATAGGGAAGATGCAAAAAAGAAGTTCCCCTGTCACGGACGTGGCAAGTTGGGGCACTGGAAAGATGAGTGTAAGGCTGTGCAGAATGGTAATGTGCAAAATAATGATTTAAATCCACAGACGCAGCCTGAGGTACCACGGAAGAACCAGCAACAGGTAACACAGCACCAGATTCCCCCGGTGCCTATGTCAAATTATAGGAGCAAAGCACAACAGAATGTAGAGACTCAGAATTGGGAAGGAAGGGAAAAAAGAGATGCATCAACCTCACAATTTCTTTTGAATGACACATTCTTTTGTGAAGAACCTTACTGACGGTGCCTGAGGGGGGAGGACGAGGAGTGCGTGGTTTGCGCCTCCTTACCGGTAGACCAGTCAGGGCCATACATTGAAGGAAAGGTTGAAGGAAATGATGTACCCTTACTGTTGGACACTGGTGCTACGCGCTCTACTGTGAGAACAGCAGACGTTCCAAACCTACCCCTCTTGGGAGAAGCGATCCAAGTAGTGGGTGTTTCTAATAAACAAATTAGTACCCCAGTCACAGAACCAATGGAAGTAAAAATAGGAAATTTTAAAGAAATGCATAGATTCGTAGTCTGTGACTCCAGTCCTGTAAATTTGCTAGGACGAGATTTGTTGTGCAAAATGAATTGTACCATCTTTTGCACTCCAAATAGAGTTGAAATTCAGACCCCAGATGAAGACGGAGTTTACAAGCTAATGTTAGCGAAACCAGAGACTGACATTGCAAAATTGACAATAAAAGACTTACCAGAAGAATTACAACAGACGGTAAAACCAGAAGTATGGGACTTTACAGGAAAAGATGTAGGACTGATGGCAAATGTTAACCCAATAAAAATAACCATAAAAGAAGATGCAGTTTACCCAAACACAAGACCATACAAAATGAACCTAGAAATAAAGGCAGGAGTTGCAGTAGAGATAAAACGGTTGTTGGAAGCAGGAATCTTGGAAGGAGTAATGAGCAGTCCATGTAAATCTCCAATAATTGGAATAAAGAAACCTAGCGGTAAGTACAGAGTAGTACAGGACTTGAGAAAGGTTAATAAAATTGTTGTCCCTTGCTGTCCAATTGTGCCCAATCCCGCAGTGATTCCGTATCAGATACCATGGGAGGCTGAATGGTTTACTGTCATAGACCTATGCCATGCATTTTTCTCGATCCCATGCACCCAGACAGCAAATTTATTTTCTCATTTGAATTCAACAGTCATGTTTATGTTTGGAATCGTGTCCCTCAGGGGTACACAGAGAGCCCCTCAATCTTTAATCAAATTTTGAAAAAGTGTCTGGAGTCGTTAGTGCTACCTGGACAGTCTGTCTTGGTTCAGTACATAGACGTCCTTTTGGCGGCCTCAAAATCACAAAAAGCCTGTGTTGTTAATACCATTGCTTTATTGAATCATCTGGTTGAAGGAGGACATAAAGTGTCGCCAGAGAAATTGCAATTCTGTACTACCTCAGTGAAATATCAGGGACATCAGATAGAGAGAGGTGTCGGGAGAGTTACCACAGAGAGAATCAGAATAATTAAGAACATGGATTTGTCAAAGACACAAAAAGAGGTCAGAATGTTTCTTGGAGTTGTAGGATATTGCATGCAATGGATTGTGGGATTCGCAGTCCTTGCAAAACCTCTGATACAAATGACAAAGAAAAGAGCCAAAGACCCAGTAGAATGGGATGACGAAAGCATGACTGCTTTTGTAAATTTGAGAAGTTGCTTGTGCACAGCTCCAGTATTAGGAATGCCTGACTATTCGAAAGATTTTGCACTTTTTTGTGACACACGAGACAATTGTGCACTTTCAGTTTTGACTCAGATTCATGGATTGGTGCGACGACCAGTGGCATACTTCTCGTCCACTTTAGATCCAGTGGCCGCCGCATTACCTGGTTGCCTGAAAGGAGTAGCTGCAACTTGCATGAGTCTTGAGCAAAGTGAATTCATCATCATGGGACATTCTGTAACTGTATATGTTCCCCATGCAGTTGTAATCTTGCTAACACGAACTAAGACCCAGTATCTCACACCCAGTCGGCTGACTAAGTACGAGAAAATTCTTGTAGGTGCAGGAAATGTGACCATTGTTCGGTGTAACATTTTGAACCCAGCAACCTTACTGCCAAATTCATTCAGTGCAGAACTTAAAGAGGAAATTTAACATGACTGCATTGATTTAACTGAATACAGTATCAAGCCAAGGCCCGATATAAAAGAGGAGCCTTTGATTGAGTCAGACTATGAGCTGTTTGTCGACGGCTCATGCATGAGACATGAGGAAGGAGGTTTAAGCGCTGCTTACGCAGTGTGTACCTTGGGAGGCACAGTGGAAGCATCCTATTTACCTGCAGTCAAGTCTTCACAAATTTGCGAATTGGTTGCCCTGATAAAGGCCTGTAAATTTGGAAAAAATTGGAAAGTAACCATATTCACTGACAGCGAGTATGGTTACGGAGTGGTGGTATGACTATGGCCAATTATGGATGCAAAGGGAGTTCCTGACTTCTTCAGGCAACCCTATCAGAAATGGTCAATACGTAAAGGATTTGCTGGAAGAAATCTAATTGCCAAAAGAAGTGGCTGTGGTCAAGTGTGCTGCTCACAAATCTGGCAATGACAAAGTGACAGCTGGTAATCAATATGCTGACCAGTTAGCCCAACATTGTGCAAAATACAAGATGGCTGTAAACAAAAAGGTTGAGATGAGCGGAAACAGCTGCAAACTTATGTTACTGGATGGTGTGGATACATGGGAAGAAGTGAGAGACTTGCAGAATGCAGCAGAGCCAAAAGAAAAGGAGGAGTGGAGGGAGTTAGGGCCTAAGAGAAGGGCTGAAGATGGTGTCATTATTTACCTTGACGACACAGTGGTATTACCCAACTGTCTGCTTGCTCCTATGGCTAGGTTGATTCATGGAGATTCACATCTGGGAAGAGATGCTATGATACGTCTGTTTAGACGAACATGGTTTAATGTGAAATTCAGGAACATAGCAGAAGCACTCTGCCAAAGGTGTCTGATTTGCCAGCAAATGAACCCAGGGAAGATAACAGTGGTATTGCCAGGGAAAATTGGAAAGGGAGAAGGACCTTTTATCAGATTGCAGATTGATTTCATTCAGTTGCCCCCTTGTCGAGGACTAAAATATGTGCTTGTCATTGTCTGCCTGTTTTCAAAATGGGTGGAAGCTTACCCCCCCTGTAAAAATGACAGCATCACTGTGGCTAAGCTTCTACTTAGAGAGCTTATCCCACGATTCGGATTTCCGGTGACAACTGAATCTGACAGAGGGAAACCTTTCCATAGCGAGATTATGGGTCTAATTTGTGAAGCATTCCAAATTAAGCAAAAACTACACTGTGCATATCGCCCACAAGCATCTGGAGTGGTAGAACAGTTGAATGGCACTATAAAGTCAAGACTGGGAAAGATGTATGAGTCAACTCGATTGGAGTGGTCAGATGCTCTGCCACTTGTTCTGATGGGACTTAGAAGTATTCCAGACTGGAAAACAGGCTTAAGTCCCCATGAAATACTGATGGGAAGAGCAATGCGACAAGCATGGGTACCGGGACACAGACTGATAAACATATCTGATGATTTAGTACTGGAATACTGCAAAGAACTGGCTGATCAAGTGCGTTCTATCTCTCACCAGGTCAGGGAAGACGCTGTCGACAGACCAGCAACTCCAGCTCATGATTTGAACCCAGGAGATTGGGTTGTCCTTAAGAAACATACTCGTAAATCCTGCCTCACACCCAGGTGGATTAAACCATGACAAGTGATCCTGATCACCACAACAGCAGTAAAGTGTGCAGGAGTTCCACACTGGATCCATGTCAGTCAAAGAAGGTGACGGAAATTGATGAAACTGAGGCTGAAGGTTGCGCAGCTGAAGGGTCTCAGGATCCTGAAATAGCTGAAGAAGAACAACCGAGCACCAGTCAAGATGATTGGATCCCAATAACTGACTTACCTGCAGACTATATCCGTACAAGAAGTCAACCTTATTTAGACAGACAGAGTGATAGCGAGGATGAGATTGAAATAGAGCGAGACACTCAGGTCATCGAAATTCATGTCAAAGGTGACTCTGAGAAGGACCAGCCAGGGAGAGATCAGATAATTGATACACCACCCAAAACTCCTGAAACTGAAAACGGATAGATAGATATTAGGGCGAAAACTCAAGCAGAAGAAGATCAAGAGTTCGAAGAGCTTGAGCAGGATCAGATAGGAATGGACGATTGTGTTCAGTACGAAGAAAGTGAAATAGATAAAGGACACATTCAACAGATTCCTGAACAAGGTCAGATTAGTAACCAGGCAGAAGAAACTGAAATAAGACCTGGAACTAGTCAGATAGAGAGGAAAGAAGAAGAAGATACTGAGATCATTGTGCCACAACTGAGCGAGAATAAAAGAGCATTTGAAGAGAGCCAGAGCACAGTACCAGTTAAACGATTCAGAAAAGGAGACAAGTGGCCTAGATACGTCAAGAGACTGAAAATGCGTTTAAAGAAGATTAATGAAGAGCCTGAACAAGTGGATGAGGTAACAAGCCAAACCGATCCACCTGTGATACAACCCAGAAGAAGAAGTCCACGACTAAAAGACTTAATAACAAATACAAGGGCCCCGAGTGGACCTACATAGTTCTGGAAGATTTTGAAAACCTAGAGATAAGTGACGAGACTGATGAAGAACTGACTGCTGAACAAAATACCGAAGAAATAAGACCCACCTGAGGAATGCTCAGGGCAAAGACTGAGTGAAAGTTTCAAAGAGGGGTTGAGACTCCTTTAGACCCAATGGCAGATTCAACTGTTACCAGAAGACCGAAAAGAAATTGTGTAAGAGCATGCTGCAAAGTATGTTTGTGTAGTGTAGCATTAGTACTTATAACTTGGATAGGACTAACCATAATTATTCCTTACATGATGAGTAAAGATACTAATTTGTACCCTACTAAGCCAGTGACAATGGACACAGGAGAGCTGCAGACGAAAGATACACCACAAAGAGTAGATACACAAGAGAAAGAACTTAGCCTTAGACAAACTGAAGTTGACTTAGATGCACCAGATGAGGAAGGACTGCACTATAATAGAATCAAAAACAGAACTCATTTAAAGGTATTTGCAAACCCTTTAGTACATTATGTAGAAGCCATGGAGATAGAAGACTGTTATCTTTGCATGAAGCTGCCTACTTCGGTAGCTGAGGGTGGAACATACCATCATTTGCCACTAACATATGGAATTTTCTGTAGTATTTTAGCTAGTTTATTCTATAAGAAAGGACCTTTACAGCATTATTATTTTAACTCAGATGTGATATTTTCTGAACTTCCTATACGTGGTAACCTAAATCCTGTACATACTAAGAGTGATGTAACACGCTATATGGGTGAATACTTTCTAACTATAGGTACAATAGATATAGGTGAGGCACACAAAAATAACTTTATATGTCTATTACACGAAAAAGGAAAAAATATTTCTAAATATGGTAGAGAAGAGAAGAGAAAGTTTCCAAAGAAAGCGAATGACAAAAAGCAGAAAACCCCTAAATGGGCTGAAAATATAGGGAGCACCTCAAAAGGTGGAGCTAACGCTGCTATGTTGCTGGATTTCAAAAAGAAGGGGAAACTTTGTCTACACCGAGAAATGACCAGTTATTATAATAACATTTTCATTGGTTCCAGTACATGTGACCTTTGAGGCGGGTAATCTCAGGAACCACAGCACCAATCACAACACCCAATACAGAGTTGGAAAGGGCAGTTGCAGCAGAAGGACATAGGCTATGCAGACGCCCACCATATACATCATAGACATTTAAAAGGTAAAAGAACCGTGCCAGCACAGTAGTCCCTTGTGGGCGTGTCTGTGTTGTGCTGTGGGCGTGTGCTGGGGGCGTGACAAACGCTGGGGGCGTGTGGTACATTCCGCCCTAAATGCCATGTCTCATATTGTGTACTAATCCCACCCTGCTCCCTTTAAATACCCCTGCAACCCATAATCATAACCCACCCTTACTCCTTAAAATACCCCAACACCCTTAAACACTAACCCATCTTAACCCTATAAATATACCCTGTACCCCAAAACCCAAACCTATCCCTAAACCCTAAAAATACCCCTGTACCCCAAAACCCAAAGCTAGCCCTGAACCCTATAAATACCCATGTACCTCAAAACCCAAACCTATCCCTGAACACTAAAAACACCCCTGTACCCCAAAACCCAAACCTACCCCTGAACCCTAAAATACCCCTGTACCCCAAAACCAAAACCTAGCCCTGAACCCTTAAAATACCCTTGCACCCCAAAACTCAAACCTACCCCTGAACCCTAAAAATACCCCTGTACCCCAAAACCCAAACCTAGCCGTGAATCCTAAGAATAACCCTGTACCCCAAAACTCAAACCTACCCCTGAACCCTAAAATACCCCTGTACCCCAAAACCCAAACCTAGCCCTGAACCCTAAAAATACCCCTGTACCCCAAAACCCAAACCTAGCCCTGAACCCTTAAAATACCTCTGTACCCCAAAACCCAAACCTACCCCATAACCCTAAAAATACCCCTATACCCCAAAACCCAAACCTAGCCCTGAACCCTAAAAATACCCCTGTACCCCAAAACCCATACCTATCCCTAACCCCTAAAACTACCCCTGTACCCCATAACCCAAAACTATATCTGAACCCTTAAAATACCCAAACACCCCAAAACATATACCTCAGTACCCCAAAACATATACCCCTATACCCATACTTACCTTATCCAAACATTTTAAAAAAACATGCTTTTACCATTCATGCATTTACAACAAATTTCGTTGTAAATGTATGCGTGGTAAAAGCATATAAAATGTAATGTCATGCGTTATAATGGCATTGCGGAGTCATGGTACTTTCGTAATGAAAGTATGCGGAGTGATGGTATGCGGAAAGAAAGTTGCGGAATAATGGGTGTATACCCTGCCCCGGTAAGTACATTGGTGGCACGGCGGCCCACATCTCCAGCAACATACTCATATTTTTTCACCACCCATTTGAAAAATGCACAGGCCTCTCTCATTGATGGCCAGCACCAACATACATTTTTAGACACACCTCCTGCCACAAGTTCTAGAATTGCGAACTTTGAACTTTAGAGCTGGGGAGCTATGTTCGAATCTCGGCATCAGCTCAACATCCTGTGATTCCAGGCAAATCGCTTTGCCTCCCTGTGCCTACCACAAATGAATGTGTTCTTCTGTAATGTAAACTGTGCTCATGCCATGTTGTCGAGTTCGCGCTATATAATATTGCAAGGAAAAATAATGTAGGGAAACTCGAGTTCACACACTACTGAACGCGCACTCTTAAGTGCATCAGCAGTGCACTGTGAATCGGAGTGTTTCACAGGCCTGTCACAGATAAGAAATGCTATCAAAACGAAATCCTACAAAACAATATACTACTGGCCTGCAGCAATTCATACCCGGAGAACGTCGGGACGGGCTGCTAGTTTATTATATATGTGGGAACAAGGCTTATTTCAAATTACCAGATCACTGGTATGGAAGTTGTTATTTTGGTATTGTCTTTCCAAAGATATACCATGTGGGTAAAAATACTGGAAGCAATGAAGAAACTAATGGATTCGTACGTATTAAGAAAGAAAGTGTTGGATAAATAATAGGTGATATATTTAGTGCATTGATATCTACAGTGGGAGTGGCTCTGAATACACACAAAATCTGCAAATTGTCATCAGTAGTAGATCGGTTATCAACTGACGCTGCTGGAGGTTTCCTGATGGTCAATACCGAATTAGTTGTGATCAGATCTATGGTTTTACAAAATCGACTTGCTCTTGACACCCTATTGGCAAAAGAGGGCGGGGTCTGTAGAATGTTGAAAGCGCAACATTGTTGCACTTACATTCCAGACAAAAGTGTTGAAATTAAGAAATATGTGAAAAACATAACTATTTTGGAAAAGGAGCTCAAACCACTTGAGGTTGATAGTGCCTGGAAGGGACTGACTGATGGTCTCTCCTCTGTAGGTAGTTGGTTTTCTAATCTAGGTAAAAGTCTTGTGAGTAAAATACTGATGCCAATGGTGGGAATAGGTTTAATAGTTCTAGGGATAATAATTTACTGTAAATGTCGAAAAAACAAGAAGAAATATTCTGTGAACCAGCGAGGGGTAAAAAGAAACATTGAAGAACTAGAATTGGAAGAGTTGAATAGTCAGATTTACAAAAAGATGAAAAATTCTCATCCTATCAAGAATAATGAGAAAAAGCAGAATAGAAAGTTTGAAGAGATTGAAATGGGTGAAATGTGAGAAGTTGGTATCATTAATTTTGATGATATAAAATATCATCAAAGAGGGGATTGAAGGAGCAACGATTGGCATATGAAGCGACTTGCTCGTACTCATGAACCTCGAATAACCATAACGAAATAACCAACCTGTTTGTCTTACTAACTTGCCCCTTATTCTTTCACCATTTGGGTGTCCGAGTGAAGCTTGCTTATGTGTTTACCAATCCTAATACGCTGCATCTAAAATGGCTGCTGCTACGTGGGAATTTCTACTGCGCATGCGTCTGTCATACCCACGTGACATGACATACTCGCAGCTTTGGAGGGAATCTGTTGCTACTGCGCACTAGAGATAAAAATGGCTGTTCTGTGTTCTCACATGCGAGAAGCTTGCATTGCTGCTTTCGCTAAGCTGTCTGTTCTGCTTACTCCTAATACTATAGTTTATATTAAAATAATGGGTATAGAGTAGAAATTCATGGTATACAGTGTAATCATTTATTACTGTGTTCTAAATTGTTTCCTTTTACTTTTCATGTATCGTATTCTTTGGGCCTGGGAGGTGCTTACTACTCCATTTTGGAAGTCCTTTCTGCGCATGACACCCTGCGGAGGAAAAATGAACTCTGCAGCATTGGAACCCAGCCAGATGGCAGCAACAGCCAAGATGCGCCTGGGAACCCGACCTGCGACCCAGCTAGAGGGAGCTGAACTGTACTGCAATTTGTTACAATTGTATTCAATGTTATATTCAGCATTGTTAACCAAAGGCATATGTCATGAGAACCTGGAATTTAAGGGGTCTGTACGGAATCTGAATAAAGAGCCTGAGAAAGTCTAGAAAATAGGTGGTGTGATGACCTGTCCTCCTCCTTTGTCCAATCAAAATTGGGGATCCTTACACTGACCTGAAAAACAGTATAATTAGCGTAGGTTTAGCTAGAGAAATTGTCCGACTTGTCCGAATAGCTGACCTGTCACTGACCCAACGCACTCATTAGGTGACTAAGAACAGAGAGCTGCGAGCACTCTGTCGAGAGGTTCGAGAACCCAATCGGGGTTTTGGGAAGTGAAAGTGCTGGCGAAGCACTTTGCTGATAAAGTTATAACCCAATCGGGGTTTTGGCAGATTCCTTGCAGAGAGGGAGTAGCGCAGGCGTTGCAACCGAAGGTGCGGGTGTTGGTCTTAACCTTTGGTGAACCGGTCCTGATCCAAATCCTGGGGTTATCTTGTCCTGATTGTCCATGAGCTGCACTACTGGCACTGAAGTCCTTGGGGTTTCTCCAGTCCTTTCCAACTGACCCGTGGCCAGGGTTTGTCTTCACTCTATTTTAGGTAAATATAAGTCTGTGTGGGTGTCTCTAAATAAAATTTGTATTCCTTTTCTCCCCATCCTGAATTTGCAAAGCTTAATTGCATATGTTCCTTTTCTTTCCCGTCCCTTGGTAAATGTGATATTCGTGTATTACTGACTATTAGCATATACCACTTTTCAACCCACCTTTAGTCAATGTTAAAATGTGTTTCTATATAGAATATGTTCCTTTTTCTTACCCTCCCTTTAGGAAATAAGTTGAAATTATTGAATGTTCCAACTCTTACCTGCCCTATAGTTTAATTGTGCTGAAACCGAATTTCGAATTACATAGTTGCATTTCTCCTTTTTCAAACTGTTAGTGTATTGCGAAAGTCTTTGGGTTCAGTATGTTCCCTTTCTTTACCCCCCTTTAATCAAAGTTACGAAAGATTGTTATCTAGATTTAGCATGATCCTTGTTCTCCTTTGCCCTTTACTTTAAGTCTTTAAATGCTTAGCATACTCTATATTATTCATAGCTATACACTGTTTCTGATTTTAGTAATTGATAGTCTTATCACTTGCAATTTCTTTCTCATAACATATGATGATGATGATGATGATGATTAGATAAAGTGTTTGAACCTACCCTGACTCTGTGGTTATTATAATTGCAAATGTCATAAAATGCTAGTGCCTTACTTTTGACTCAACTCCATGATCCATTGTGTGAAAGTATCTAGTGTCAAAGATTTGTAAGATACTGGTATAGGAATCAGTAATAGAAATCATAATATACTGGTAGTAGAGCGTGAGTTACCCAAACAAACAAAGATTATATGATTTTGGAAATTATGCGTCCAGGTGAGTATCTGTATACATTCTAGTTGGGTGACCTGTGCGCTCTATCACCAGGTTGAGCAACATTATAGTCTAATAAATCAAACACAAGATGTTTGTGCAGCACACACAGTGAACTCATTTATTTCAAGGTGCAGTCACATGCTGCAATGCTCGGCGTCTTTGCCTGACGCCTTGAGGCATTAGTGTTGTTGAACCAGGAGGCCTAATGCACAATACACTCCAGCAACCGCAAGAATGTAATTATTTGATCGAGCTCTTTTTCAAGTCGGTAAAGAGGCCTCCAGGCAGTCCTGTTCCGTAAGCAAGGTCACGTGATAGCTGCACTTGAAAAATCATTTTTGCCAATGCAATCAATCCACATTGGTCCAATAAAAAAAATATCATAATTTCACACAAAAAAATGTGCATTTGCAATTGCAGAACACGTGGAGAGAGGGGGATGTAACAGAAGGCTCAGCGTGACACAATATAACCGGCAGGCAGCTGTTCACCACACTCACTTTGTTAGAGCAGCGCTTTGGGGTTACATGGCCAAATCTGCCAACGTGGCAAAACTTTAGCGGTGAGCGCGCACAGCATTTTATTGTCTGTACCTGATGTGACATGCTCTGGTGTTCGGCAGGTTGGAGACTTCAGATGGCTGAGGTATGTTCATAAACATCTACGACTCTGTGCTGCTCACCTTGCAGCTAAGATGTTGCTCCAGGTCGTGCTGTGTGGGGCGTAACACAGGCCCCGCAGCCCCCGCGGTAGGGGGGGGCACAAGCTCTAGGGGGCCCCCTCAGCACAGCACTCTGGCTGCAGAGCTCCTGATTGAGCCCCGAGGGGGGTCCTTCACGGGCCTCGCAGGGAGGCCCCCACCTGGTTTGTTATGCCAGAAATGTGGCATGCAAACGGAGTCTCATTCCCTGCTCAGCCGCACGTGCGTTTTTTAGGTCAAGCCTGGGCAGCGCATGCGCTGCTGCTAGGCATGCAGTTGTGGAGTATGGCTTTGAAGCCCTGCCCACTCCCTGCCCATATTTGTCATTGGCTTGTTCATTGTCCTTCGTAAACTGGCTTGCGAGTCGGTATTAGGCTTGTTAGTCTCACCATGGTACCGCCTTGTCTGCATTTGTAACCTCCCATGGCGACTGGCCCTTTTACTTCTGTTGTGACACGGTATGTCCTATTTAGTCTGTAAACACTCTTTTTTAATGGGTTTCTCCTACTGCAAGCACAACATGATGTCCTCGTCAGGCACTCTTTCCCTTTCAAGCAGCCCCGGACAATGAGGCTGCTTCTTTGAAGTGAAATCGGTCTTGCAATTCCAACAGTTTGAACTATTGCCATTGTAAATGACAATAGCTTAAATTCTTGTAAATGCGAGACCTATTGCATTGCAAATGCTTGTTGTTATCTACAAAATGTCATACAGACTGCCTGCCGTATTCTTCCACTCCCCACAGAGGCACAGCCAGGTAGAGGTAGACGGGCCAAAGCGAAGAAACTCCCTCATTGAGTGACATGAATCCTCACGCCAGCCTTTTCCAACATTTCCTGAGGCTACACCTATCACCTGCACCATTGCCTGATTAACTGCGCCACCGACTAAAGTGAAGATCAAGGCTCTACAACAGTAAGCCCGAAGTTGTTAAATCCTTCTTGTCAGCTGCAGACTGGACCTTAAGGAAGTGCCTGGTTGCCTGACCGTTGCCACATGCGAGTGTGAGGCAGCCTTGCATTGTTCATTTTATCCTGTATTTCTACCCTGTTTGTCAGAGATACACTTTA
This sequence comes from Lissotriton vulgaris, assembly GCF_964263255.1. Classification (NCBI taxonomy): domain Eukaryota; kingdom Metazoa; phylum Chordata; class Amphibia; order Caudata; family Salamandridae; genus Lissotriton; species Lissotriton vulgaris. The sequence goes on along the minus strand of NC_141693.1, from coordinate 423,454,328 downwards.
AAATTAAAATAGATGTTGAAGATCAGGAAGGGTGAAGATTGTGCCCCAGGGCTTTAATTAAGAATCAGCCACTTGGAGTGCTGTCTGCAAATAGAAGGGTACTAGGGGTGAGCCAAGAAGCCACCTGCAGGTTCACAATACCAGGGATTTCAATTGTATTTTTATATAGATGATCAATAACATCTGTAAGGCGATTCAATCTGGCACAAACATTGTAAAATAACAATAAATTTGAATGACATAGGTGGGGGTTATAGGGAAACACAAAAATAAAAAAACAAATGATAGCATTAATGATGATGTTATGCTAGAGGCCACGGCAAGTCAATACCACTATGTAATAGCTCAGACTAAATGTATGGGCTCGATCCACAAGCAAGTGCACACGAGGAAGGTAAGGGACAATGAGTAACATTATTTACTGACTCCAAGGTCAGTTATGCTGGTAGGACATGTTCTGCGCTCCAAATGCAATAGGTCGTACCAAGAACCAAAAAGAGGAAGTGGGGGGACAGAGCATTCTTGGTGGCAGTGAGTAAACTTTGGAACTCCCTTCCCCTTGCCCATAGGTCTATCCATCTTCTGCTTCCTTTCAGAAGGGCTCTTAAGACCTGGCTTTCTCGGTCTAGCATCTATCTCGATTCTCTTTCCCTTTTCCTTTTCCTGCTTCTGGACGGCTGGTCTCTAGTGCCTTGATGCCTTAGGGTGATTGTTGCACTTTACAAATTACAAACCAATCAATCAATCAATCAATCAATCATGAATCAGCCAGCTCGGTTACCATGCTTGTCCCCTGTCCATCCACAATGTCAGTTGACTCTTGTGAGTCATCCACTTCACTATCCTCAACTAGATTGTGATCAGGGGAATCTTCTGCTGAGGGCTGACCCTCTTCTGCATTGCCTGGAGGACCTATATTAGATGCTTTCTTAGCATCATACTCCTCTATGAGTTCTATCAGGTGCTTGAGGGTAGGGTTTGACCCTTGCTTTAACCTCCTAGTTGTGCAAAAGTGCCTCAACTCATGGAAGGTTAGGGTATCATATCTTGAAGGTATCCTTAAAGGATCTACCTCCACTGGGAGAGATCTACTTGGTTCTGCTCTCAGAGACATGATCTAGTGAGGTGTGGTGTGTGCACCTACCTACACTAAGTGTTACCTGCTAAACCTCTCTAGGAGTTGTAGTCAGGGTGTGCTAGGCTCTTTGCTCTACAACAACTAAGTTCAGTAGAACTTAAGTATTTAAGACTTGATTTATATGTACCTCTAGGTACCTTAATGTGATCTTTCAAATGATATTTCAAGATTATATGGTAAAACAATCAGCAAGCTCTTATCCCAACCGCTGCACACCAATGTGAGAAGTTGGCCTGATATGTGATGTCCACTATTCTAGTGGGCACCCTGTATCAGTCCAAACAAACCTTATGGTGATGGTTGTAAAGTCAACCTTATAGACCAGCTATCCTAGTGGTAGCATGGACAAAGCAGTCTTAGGCTAATACTTCGGAGAGCATGTGAAGCCAATTGTTTTACCAATTATAATCCCTTGAATACCAAATGAAAGGACACCACACAAGGTATATATCAAATATATATGCATTTATTACTAACACAACCCCTCTGCCCTCTTTTTGAGGTCAGAGTTCGAGATACAGCTCAAGTTACTCAATAAGCATACTATAAGTTGCACAAATACAATTCTGCCCTAGGGGCCTCATGAACCATATACATAAGTAAGTGGTATAAGAACCACTTAAGGAAAGATGAGTAGGCCTAGGACCTAGGAAATCGCTGGGGCTACAATGAACAACCAAAGGTTAGGAAGTGGGAGTCCCACAGGATGCGTGTGCAGTGTCTAAACACACACACGGGTTACCATAGACTTTCAATGGGAACCTAAAAGTTACAAAGTAGTAGATTTCTGACACTTCCGGGTGGACTACGGGAAAACCCAGTTAAACTAGGACACTTGGATAGTTATTACCCACGGGAGCACCGGAGTACTCGAGTTACCTCACCCAGGGAAGCCGGGTGCAAAGGTGTTCTTTTGTGTCGGGTTTCGTCGATCAATCCTATGGAGAGCTGCAAGAAAGTGCTGCAAGCGACCAGGAGGAAAGTGTCAGGATGGATCCAAGGGTGGATCGGAGCAGTGAAGAACCTGAAAGCAGAGGGGACAGAGTCTGGGTCACTAGCCAGTGACCAGGAAGGATCTAGGAAGGAACCAGGCGATGTCGAGATGCAATCAGGTGAAGAAGTGAAGCTTGTCTCTGCAGCCACGTGGACCAGGAGGCATCGATGACGACCAGGAGCTGGATAGGGACTGTCCCACGAAGGATCTAGCTGTTGGCAGTGTCGGCTTCCGGATCGGAGTCAACAAGCCTTGGCAAAGGCAATCTACGCAGGAAGGGAAGATCGGTTTCTGTTCAGACCAGCAAGGTCTGGGGAGCTTCCCCTTTACAGAAAAGCAGGAGCAAGCCCGGAGCAACCAGGCAAGCAGCGTTGTTTCAATAGGATGTCTTCAGGAGGGCCACTAGCCAACAGGCTAGAAACCCCAAAAACGCGTCGAGGAGAAATACAGGCACAGGCCCCACGCGGCACTCGTGGAATGTGGAGGGCTGAGCTTCGGTGCACTTATTGCTCAGGGTTGGGGCTTCTCAAACCCCAATGCACAACTTCGCGGACGCCTCAGAAGCTGCACAGTTAGCAAAAAGCAGATACTGCAGGTTGTCGGGTCCCACCTCTCTCGTGTCCGCCACGGGTCTCAGCTTTGCTGTGGATATGTGTGGGAGTCGGAGAAGTGTGGAAGTCCAGAGGCTGCGTCGCTAAGTCTTCGGGTTCTGGCGGGGCATCGACAAAGCAAAACGGCAAGTTACTGGTGGTGCCTGTTTGCACATGGTGGTCACTCCTTGACCACAAGGGAGATGTCTTTAGTCTTCCAGTCGAAATGGAATGTTGAAGGTTCAAGAGTTCGTTTCAGAGTTTCTTTCCAGGATAATCTAATGTCTCTAGACACAGCTCCTAACTTTATACTGATCTAAGGAGCTGGATTACCTCCTATGGGTGGAACCTGGGAAGGGGGTGGTTACACCCCTTTACCTTTGTCCAGTTTCGGGCCAGGGCTGGAGTGCCCCAGCAACTGGTTTGAACAGGGCTATGCATGGAGCATCTTGTGTGCCCCAGGCAGTGTCTCGTTTCTTTCAACCCACCCTGCCCCAATACACTATAGCCTGTCTGGAGAGGTGCTCGCACCTCCCAATGCAGGAAACCTATTGTCCAGGCCTTCCCTCCCGGAGTTTCATCCAGCAGCAGGAGGTCAGACTTGTGTCTCTGGCAGCAGCATCCATTTTGTGATGCTGAGGCTTTGTTTAACTTTAACCGGGTAAAGCTACAACTACATGTCTTCTCCCTCTAGAAGGGTGGAATTCTACCCCAGCCGCCAGGACTGGCGGGGGGGGTGTATGTATTCCAAAGCGTATGACACCTTACACTACATGTTTTAATAAGCCAAACCAAAGCTAGCATTAACCGCGAGGATTATAATGCACTTAAGAGTATATGGTATGGCTATATCATGGAACAGCTATAAGGACATGGTTCCGAATACTGCAGACAGGCTCAGCTCATGCTAGAGCACCATCTCACATAAAACCAAGCACTCTGTCTTCAGGATTGTTAAGGCCTGCCATAGGAGTGACTTATAGGTATATATGTGTCTATATATAATGGTAGGTAGAGCAATACTATATCTAAGCAAGGGGTGATTACACGACCTTGCCCCAGCTGAGTGATCAGCCAGTGGTGTCAGTTTGGATGGCCAGCCAGGGGTGGCATAATACATGCTGCAGGCCCTGGTAGGCCTTGGATGCACCTATGCCCTGGGTACCTATGGTACACTATACAGGTGTTGTAATTCAAAAATCCTGCCTCTCAGGGGTGTCACTGATACGTAGTCCATAAAGCAGTAAAAGACTGACACAGAACTCTGAAATATCAAAGGACAGTTTATTACACTCATATGAGGTGAGGCTGCGTCGCCCAAAAGCCATGGCAAATGAATGAGGCAGTCTGAGGAATTCAGAAGGCTGGCGCCTTATATGCATTTCAGACTGACACAGTAAGCATAAATGAAAGGGGCAGTCCTGGCTCCTGTGAGCACGCAAAGAATACCTAAAATGGACATACAAATTCTCTTTGTTCAACTAAGTGGGAGGAGCTAACAGTTTCAGAACGTAGTGAACACATTCCTATGTAAAACTAATCAGTAACAGCTGCAGACTCTACCAGGCATTTCTGAGCATGCGTGAAAGTGGAGGAGGCTAAATATATCCTGTTACTAGGCAGACTTCAGGCGCAGCTAATAGGAAGGTAGGACAAAGCACATAGTGAGCACATGGCAGCAAGATGGCTGCTAGGAAGACAAAATGGCTTCTAAACAGCAGATAAGATAACTTCTAAATGCAAGATGGCTTCTGCTAACGCTAACCCATTTTTACCAATTGACAACAGTCGCCTGTTTTAGCGTTTGCTGAAGACATTCATATGATCCAGTAGGAACATAGAAAACAGGTGCTCATTAATTTTCATACAATTTCATTAATTTCCTAATTCATTGCTAGATAAGCATTTTCCATTCTAATCATTTCAGCAAGGGTATGACCAGGAATACTAAAGAACGGGACATTATGTCATAAGCATGCATACAAACAGTTGGAGAAAGTAATGACCACTATTACAGAGAAAATTAGCATTTTCACAACCCTAAGCAATAGCAAATCCTAAAATCTTTCAGAAAACACTATATACTCATGTGAAACAGTGGCAATGCAATCCTTCAATGCTCTCAAGTTGAATAGGGATACTCTTCCACAGAGAATGAACTTCTATTCTACCTGTACTAAACAGAATACTACTCTAAAATACTGCAAGCAAGACAATAAAAATTAATTCCACAACACCCAGTAATTAACTATATAGGAATCGCTTGTATAATCACAACTTATGCCCAGAGTTCAATAACAAGTCTCTCTGGCAGACTTTTATCGTTCATCGAATCTCTTCTTCCATCACCGCATGGGCCTCTTCATTTCAGGCCTTCCATGGAAATGTGTCTCAGCATCCGTTGGAGTGCCCCTTTTGGCAAACACTCATAGTTCAGTCGAAAGTCTCAATGTCTCAAGGCAGTGCAACAGTGTCTCTCATCTGCGGCAGACACTACGGCAGACACTACAAATGATGTGCTCTTCATGATCAAGGGCACAAAGCATCTCGTGCAGATCCAAACACTATTGAGAAACAACTTTAGCAAGATCAGCAGCACTTTCAGACTCCAACACTCCTTGTTCAGTGACAGAGGATGCTCAAGCTGCTCTTTCATGGGCACCAGAATGTAGTGCCTCTTGCCAATCTCAAATTCTCCATTGCACTGCACTTCCATTGGAATAAAGGGAAAAAGGGAATGGCGTGGCCAACTCAGACCAATGCTCAGGCCAAGACTTGGGCAAAACGTGGGCAAAAGGGCTCACGGGGCTGTACACTGTCAGAGGTTGCCAGTACATAACAGGTAGCTTTTTGCCCTTTTCTGAAACTTTTCATTCTGTTGCAAAACCAAAGAGACTCCTTTTCTTCTGCCTGCCGTGAAACGCTGGCCAATAGAGCAAACAAAGAACTTGGAAATACCATTGATGGCGTTCAGATTCCTTACTGGGTGCTGGGACTATAGACCAAAACTTCCTGCTTTCATCTATGGCTGTCAAGGATAAGAGTTAGAATTCGTCTTGGTCATTCGTTCTGCAGGGTGTCCACTCTCCCTTTGCAGAACCTAGTGATGTAGGAAATGTGACACAATTGTTAATTTCCTTCAATTTAGCACAAAAAACAATTCAATATTTAACAAGGGGACTGCAAACAGTTGGCCTGCAATGTTCAAGAGAGTGGTCATACGCCATGGGACTATCATGACCTAAAATACACTATCATTCAATTCTATCTGAATGGATGTCCTTACACATAGTAGCATCATTTAATGGGCTAAACATTTTCCTCAGTGAGTAAATCTAAGTGTTCCTAAATCCCTCATCTAGAACACTTCAAAAGCGAGATCATATAACAGATTATCAGGGGCATTCAGACAAAGGCTAATTTATCAAAATGTGAAAACAGAGAAAAAACACGAGTAGAAACTCCTAATGTTTCCATTATTAAAACACATGTGGTCTATCAAATATTAAAACAGCAGAAAAAATAACTGAGAACCTTCAAGAATGAACATACAGTGTCTCCCATTGAGATGGAAAACTTTTCTTACTTTAAATCAGTTAACCAGTCTATCACGAAGCTGACAGTCAGACTGGAAAGCATCAAAAATATAGGCCTCAAGAAAAGTCTTAAGAGAAAGAAACAGTCTGTTCGGGTCATGCAAAAAGGGAATTATGCATAATGTTGATGTTCCTATTACATCTCTGCAGTCTGGGCACAATGCAACATCTGGGGAGAAACACTACACCACATACGGTAATCTCAGCTAATGGTCCAGTTCCTTCTTCAAGGGAAAAAAAATGAAAAATTTAGGTCACCTTTTAACAAGAGCCACAAATCTATAATTTCATCCTTAGGTCCAATCAAGGATATGTATATAAATCTAGGCCTGCCTGTTCCTTACGGGAGAAGGGCAGTATTGTGGCTTCCTGTATATCTCTTTTATTTTACTTCAATACTAATATGGTCAAATTTTAACATTCACTGGTTAGGCGATGTATTTCATGTAACATTATGTCTGTGAAATTTAGTATCAACGAAAATAATAACCACGTGGTGTAGAGCAACACATACCGTCATACATGTCTCTTCACAACACAGGCAAACTTGTAATAATATCAAAAAGCAGCTACATCGGCGGGCAACCAAGATGGCCGCGTAAGCTCGGAGCTCCGCGGACCTTCCGATCCTCCGCAACTATCCTGCCCGAAATCCTGATCCACGAGGGTGGATGCTCGTTGCTGAGAGCCCACTGAGGCGAGAACCGTTTTCAGATCTCGAATCGGAGTCTCCTACGCTGAGCTACGTCGAGTGGGACTCCGTGCCAGCTCAGTGCCATTGTCTCTGCGGATTCCGCTGCTACGCACTGCCGATCTGCGGAGTGCCTGCCTGTCCTCACCAGCGGCGAAGTGTACTGGACAGTGGTGATATTCGGGCGGCGGAGTGAACCTGGGACGGTGTTCTAGTGTCCCCCCGGACGAATCTCCGGCTCTCTGGGCTTGGACTTGCCTGGCATAGCCCTTTGTTCTCTTTGGATCTAACATGGCGGGCAAGAGGGACCTCGACAATCCGTCTAACAGAGGAGTGCGCGGTAAATCGCAACAACAGCAGAATAGGATTGAGCGCTATACCCAACCGAAGACGCCGCCTGTTACTGGACCCTCTGCCAAGGACAACCCGCACTCGGGCTTGCCGGACGACTCTGAACCCACTTTGAGCGACATCATGGGAGCCATCACAAACTTCCGGGCGGACATGCAGCAACAGCATGAAGTCCTCACGCACAAGGTGGACGGCATGGCCGTTGATCTGTCCCTCATTAGAGCCGACTTAGGCAAAACTAATGATAGGGTCAAGAATTTGGACATCAAGACGACCAGTCTCACGGGAGATGTCTCGGACTTGCAGACTGAAGTTCGTAACCTACAGAGGACAGCGGAACAATTTGCGAGGCGGCTGGATGATTTTGAAAGCCGGGCCAGGCGGCAGAACGTCCGCATTGTTGGTGTACCGGAGGGTTCGGAGGAGGCGGCGACGGACCTCCTAGTTGAAGACCTGATCAGGACTCATCTGGCCCCGCCTGGCCTCAGCAACTTTTTCTCGGTGGAGCGTGCCCACCGAGTACCGGGTGGCCCGCCGAAGTCGGGCGTGGCACCTAGACCCATCGTGGCCCGGCTGCTCAATTTCCGTGACAGGGATGCTGTCCTACAGGCCTCCAGACGACATGGGCCGCTTAAATTCCAAAACGCCGATGTCCATTTCTATCCAGATTTCACCAGGACAGTTCAGCGACAGCGCCAAAGCTATGCAGGGGTTAAGCGAAGACTGCGAGACCTGGGTCTCAAGTACTCTATGATGTTCCCTGCTAAGCTCCGGATCGAGCACGAAGGTCGTGCCCTTTTCTTCGACTTCGCTGAGAACGTTAGTGACTGGCTGGACACTCTACCGCCGCGCCGAGAAGCACAGGAAGAACATGAGGGTGGCGCGGCTGGCGGTTCGGACCTATGAGACTTGGCTCTGTAGTGGGTGATTCCTTGACTATCTTGCTTGCCTCAGTGGTCTATCGTATGTAGCTTTGATATGCCGTACTATCTTTCCTGTTAGTACATGGAGGGTGGCAGGAGGTGTTCGCGGGGATTCCTCACTCCTCTGGGTGTCTTTTTGTAGAGTAGTTATGGGGCGACAGGCACACTGCTGGTTGGGGGGGCTTTTTAGTCACATGCAGGGGTGCAGGGTGGGGGGTGCAACTATGCAAGTTTTATTGTTTGTTTGTTCTATCTCTTTTTCTTTCTTAAGGCAATGGACTGTGTGTTTTAATGTGCAATTGACGTTTGAGTTGGATGGAGTCGGGTGGGGCGGTTTGTTCGGGGATGGGGGGTAGGAAATTAAAAGTGCTTAGCTGGAACGTCAATGGCTTAGGTGACCGGGTAAAGAGAGGGGTGGTGATCCAGCTGATAAAGAGACACATGCCTGACGTTGTACTGCTGCAAGAAACGCACTTAGTGGGGAACTCCTGTAGGGCCCTGAATCGTAAGGGTTACAAAATGGTTGCCCACTCTGGGTTCTCCTCGGGCTCCCGGGGGGCGGGCATCCTTGTGCGTGCGTCCCTTCCTCTTGAGTAAGACGTCACACTACTTGATGATAGAGGACGCTACGCAGCTGTGGCGGGAAAGATGGGAGGGGCGATCCTTGGCCCTGCTTTCGGTTTATGTTCCCCCTGGCCTCCAATCTAGCACCTTCCAGGACCTTGGTAGCGCCATCTTGTCCCTGCCTTCGGGCTTACTGATCCTGGGGGGCGATTTCAACTCAGTCTGCTCTGGCACTCTTGATCTCCAGCCACCGAGAGATCTCCTGGGTTCCCAAACGTGGCTGCCGGCCTTCCTTGACTCGATGGGTCTGGTGGATTGTTGGAGGTTATTACATCCTACGCTCCGCCAGTTTTCGTTCCTCTCCGGGGCTCATGGGAGCCTGTCCCGCCTAGATTATGTCCTCACCCTTGCGGCGCAGTCGCCTGCCATCTCTGAGGCACGTTTTTTGGCGAGGGGCGTATCCGACCACTCGCCGTTGTGGATCTCCTTCGATTTCGGTGTCCTTCTGTCTAGCCGCCCCGCTGCGGTGAATCCCTGGTATTTCCGCAACCATAACACGCGGGCACTCCTGGCCAAAGCAATCGGCCTCTACTTTACTGAAAATACGGGATCTGTGGGCTCTGCGGTCACCCTGTGGGAAGCATTTAAGACGGTGTTGCGGGGTGAAGCCTTATCTCTCATCGCAGCGGCTAAACGAGCTCGTGATGCTGATCTTCTGCATGTGGAGGAGGAGGTCTTGGATCTCGAGTCCCGTTTGGGGCCTGAGCCCGACCCTTCTCTCCTGCACGAACTCTCTCTGAAACAATCGGAGTATCACGATCTCGCCACGAACGCAGCCCTGGCCCTGGCGAAGGAGCAACAGGGCCGCATCTATGATGTTGGGGATAAGGCTGGTAAACTGCTGGCCTGGTTAGACAGGCGGGAGATGGCAAGCCGGGTGGTCCCGGAGATCCTGGGCGAGGACGGAGTGGTGGTCACTGATCCGAGTGCCATCGCTGAGTCTTTTGCGGACTATTTTCGGGGTGTTTATACTTCCGGCTCGGACCGCTCCGAGGCCGACTCGTCTGAATTCCTTTCGGCGATAGACCTTCCTTGCCTCTCGGAGGAAGACAGTGCAGATATGGACCGGAACATCACTGCGGACGAGATTGCTTTGGCGATCCGCGCTCTGCGTGCGGGCAAGGCGACCGGACCCAATGGCATACCGGTTGAACTATATAAGATTCGGCTGGATGTGATCTCCCCTTACTTGAGAGATATGTTCCTCCGCGCCCGTGAAGAGGGTGTCCTTCCCTTGGACCAGCGACTGGCCACCATAGTAGTTATCCATAAAGAAGGCAAACCGCGGGACGTCTGCAGGTCCTATCGCCCCATTTCTCTTCTCAACGTTGAGCCCAAGATTCTGGCTAAACTGCTGGCCAATCGATTGGTTGGGGTTATAAGCGACTTGGTGCACCCGGACCAGTCTGGTTTTATTCCTCGCCGTAATACTGCCCTCAACCTGAGACGCCTGCACGGGGTTATGGCCAGAGCCCACACCCTTACGGAACCGGCAGTACTGGCCTCCCTCGATGCCACGATGGCCTTTGATTCCTTGGAATGGAACTATTTATGGGCGGTGCTGACGAGACTCGGGTTTGGACCAGGTTTCCTGGGCTGGGTGCAACTTCTTTATGCTAGCCCGCTGGCTGCTGTCACGGTTAACGGCCGTATGTCTGCTCCCTTTGCACTCCAACGCGGCACCAGACAGGGCTGCCCCTTGTCTCCGCTACTGTTTGCGCTGGCTCTGGAGCCTCTCGCGGCTCTGCTGCGCTCGCACCCTGACTTGCATGGGATCTCCTGGTCCCCGGGCTTTGAGGACAGGGTCTCCCTGTACGCAGACGATATCCTGCTCTACCTCACCTCCCCTTGCAAGTCGCTTATTGTGGCGTGTGATGTGCTCAGGTTGTTTGGGCGCTACTCAGGCCTGATTATTAACTGGGCCAAATCCTCCCTTTATATCCTTAAGGGTGACACGCCGCGCCTCCCCAGAGGTTGCAACATACAACTGGCCGGGCAAGGCTTCAAGTACTTGGGGATTTACATCTCGAGCAGCCCTAAGGCGAGGTATGACCACAACTTACTCCCCCCGCTCCACCGGTTGCGGAGGGATGTGGAGAGTTGGCGTAAGCTCCCACTCTCTCTCCTGGGCCGGGCGGCATTATTTAAAATGATGTCCCTGCCCAGGTTCCTGTATGCCTTGCAGAATACTCAGGACCTTGTCCCGGCCCGTTACTTCAGGGAGGTTGAGAGCCTGCAGCGTGCTCTGCTTTGGGATGGTCGGCCTCGTGTCGCTGTCCAGAAGCTCACCATGCCGTGGTACGACGGGGGCATTGCGTTACCTGACGTGCGGAGGTATTACTGGGCCTCTCAACTCACCGCCATCAATCATGGTTTTTACGGTCCTGTCGACAGCCCGGGCTATGCTATGGACCGATGGATCTTGCAAGGTGGGAACTACTACCGCGCCCTCTATTCTAGATCCTTCGATCGGAACCTCACGGGTCCGACCAAGGCGGCGGTCCACACGTGGCGGACGGTTAATAAGATACAGGGTTGGCAGGGCAGACTGACGAAATTCACCCCTCTCTTCGATTCCGACATTTTAGGCAAGCTCTGGCATACCAAAGGCTTCGACAAGTGGGACCTCATAGGGATTTCGAGAGTTGAAGACATGCTGGCCAGGGGGGATGTTAAGACTTTTCCGCAGCTGCAGGCAGAATACCAACTGAGTGGAACGGAGTTCTTCCGGTATGCCCAACTTAAGCATGCAATAGCTGCCGCCAGACCGGAGGAGGGTGACATCCCCGAGAGCTCTCCCTTGGAGGACAGAGTATTGGACGGGCATATGCCGGATAGTGCCATCTCTCTGTCCTACAAGAAGCTGATTAATGTTCAGGTCGACCTCCTCCAGCGCTTGCGGGAACAGTGGGTGGCCGATGGGCTGGAACTGGACGACGAGGACTGGCAGAGTGCTGTGTCCTCCCCTAAGGAGGTCGCCATCTCCTCGCGTCTGCGGCTAGTCCAGTTCAAAATCCTTCACCGGGTGTACGTCACCGGCCCCCGGCTTGTGCGTATGGGCTTCTCGCCGGATGGCCTTTGTCGTCGTGGCTGCGGAGCCCCTGCTACTTTTCTGCATATATTGTGGGAGTGTCCCGTTATTGCCCCTTACTGGGAGAGGGTACACCGAGTGATGAGGGAGGTGACTGGAGTGGGGTTGGTTGCGGAGGCGCGTAGGTGCCTCCTCAATGTCTGGGAGCCGAATGATTATAACACGGCACAGACCCGGTGGGCTACGCTGGGCAACATGGTCGCTAAACGGGACATAGCGCAGAAATGGGGATCCAATGTGGCCCCCCTGGTGGTACAATGGAAGGCCAACATGGACTGGTGTATGTTGCGTGAAAAGACTGTGTACACTGCCAGGGGGCGGCCTCAGACATGGAATAAGGTGTGGGGTGCTTGGAATGCTTACAGAGGTGATTTGTGTCTGCCACCTGAACCGATGCCCCGCGGTGAACACCTATCACCGTAGACGTTGACAACAGCTTTGTTACTCACGTTCTGTTTCTCCTGTTCTTCCTTCTCCTCCCCCCCCTTTTCCTTTCTACATCCTACTTCAGTTCTTTCCGTATCTTCTCTAGCCTCTGATGCCTCCTACTGGCTTATAGTCATTTCTCCTTCCAGTGCCTTTTCTGCGCCCTCGGGCGCTTCTGTTCACGTTTCTGTTTTGTATATAAAACAAAAAACAACCTGCATTGTTCTGTCATGAATCGCTTGGCACTATGACCGTTCTGAGACTTTGCTGCCTTGCCTCCGGGATGTTAGGCTGAATAGCTGTGTGCTTTACTATAATGAAGGTTTTAAAAATTTAAAAAAAAAAAAAAAAAGCAGCTACATGAAACAAAACAACATCATCAAGCCATCAAATATACATGCAGTATAGTAAACACAAAAAGCATAGACAAAGCACAATGGCACATGTAATCAAGCAGTAATGCATGCATTCATGCAACCCAAAACCCAAAATCCAGGCCTGCTTAATTTGTCAGAATCAAAATCAAAATCAAAATTACACCAAAATTACGCTTTCATTTACTCACACCCCGCTTTTGACAGGTGATCACCAGTTGCTGGTTATCAAACTGGCAAATAAAACTTACAGTATCGCTTGTGACATATAGGATCAGCAAGAACCATTCATAAGGGAAAAAATGTAAAATCATGAAAAAACACATAAACATTTCTTGTCAAAAATGTCATAATAAAAACCCATCTCTTTTCAACATACTGCTAACACAGCACATAACATATTAAATCTCAACTGTTAACCAACCATCCTTCTTTTAAAACATGCTAACCCACTTTAATATTGACTGTCCAAAAACAAAGTACTTTCACAGACATGCACTGCGTCCCGTGCACCAGTCCATCCTTGAGACCCTTTGAGACCCTTTGAGACCCTTGGTCCTTGAGGGCCTGGGGGGCCTTTAGGCCCTCCTCCTCTTTCCTCTCTCCAAGGCTAGTCAGGAATGCACTTCTCGGAGACAAAGCCCTAATGTAATGAGCTGCTGATGTGGACGCAAAAGCCTCACGCAAGCCATCTAATGTGCAAGCTTCATTTTCTGCTAGTCAGAGAAGCTTATACCAAGCAGTCATTGCTCCATCTGTCTTCACTTACTCCTAAACCCCCATCTCCCTGACCTTAAGGTCAAACTCTGCCAGGCGAACCGTGCGCTCCTCCAGACCCCAGTTCCTGTTCTCTCACTCAAACTGACACAGCCAGAAACCCTTCCCCACTCATTCTAAGCTACAAAAATCGACCCTGTTGAAAAACACATGTTATATAAATGACTTCTTTTAGGGATAAAATTCATTTAGTCCTATATTATAAAACATTTACTGTGAACAATTTGCATAACATAATAACATAGCATACCAGCATTATATTAAATGTTTGCTACCACCCTATGCAATGGTACTCATTTATCAACTCTACAAAGATGAAAGACAAAATGGGCCCTGACAAAAAGGTAGAACCTTCAACCCTGATATTAAACATAAACCTCTGCACCGGGCACAGTTGTTCACTGAGCTATGAAGAACAACCTCGACTAATAACAACCCACAAGTTTGTAATATACACAAATATGCATTTTCTGAAAGCCAGAAACACTGCAAAGCTATGGTAGATGACAAGAATGCTGTTAAAAAGTCCATTTTTACTCAATTTCGACTTTTGATTTTGGGGCACTTGGAAATGAAAATCCTACAGTTGTATTACATATTAATCATCCTAAGAATGTGCTTTACATGTTGCAAAGAGCGAACATGAGGCATAGGCATGTAATGCCTTAGAGAAATGAGCTGTTACGCCTGCGCCAAGTCAAAACCCGACATGCAAATGTCCTAATTATGCAGTCACACATTACTTACATCAAATTTTAATTTTAGGAGGTCATAGTATGAGTATTAAGCTTTATGACTATCTAAAAACTATTTTAAAAAACACATATTTTTTTCAAATAATTTTTTCATGATTAATATTTTTTTTTTTCTAAACCCAATCTGAATTGCTAAATCCACATTTAAAAACCAAACTGCATCTTTTGCCTATCAGTTTAGATGCAGTCATGTATGAGCCTATGCGCAAAAGCCTCACTGAAAATAAGACAGATTTTCGCGCCAGAATTTTAGAAGGACATTGAGCAACAAAACCAGAAATATACCCCTTTTTCTTTTTACTGTGTTTAAAAAGAGAGGAAAACCACAATTGAAATGTCTTCCTGTGATACAAAATAATGAACCTTACTTTTGTAACCCTCTAAAACACTTATTCTAAAATGCTAAATTCAGAGCGTGATGAACTAACGGCTAGGCTCTGGCTGAATAAACATTTCAATGTCATTTATGGCCTTTCAAAAACAACAGCTGCCGTTCTCAAGGCAGGAAAGGGTCTGCACAAAGCTGAAACCCAGAACTTTCAGTCTTACTGAAAACAGACATTCCCAGAAAAACGTGTGCCACAAGATGCATTTAAACGTAGCAAAAATTCACTTTAGCTGAAGTTTTACATTTTACATATATGAAAATGCATGTAAGTAAAAAAGGCTACAAATTCGTTTTCCCTACAGAACACACAATTTAATTTTGAGGCCTTTCATATTCCTAGTGAATGTAAATTTTAACTTTATCTAATTTAAGCATTTAGCATTTTGAACATGTGTGCCTTTGCTTAGTCTATAAATTAAAAAACAACATATAGCGATTTTAGTAGGTAACATGGCAAATTACTGCATTCTTATTTAATTTCCACCTAATATCAATTAATCCAACATTTTTCTTAACAGACTGAAAACATCAAGAAGTCCACAATCACGCATTGAGCTCATTTCACACAGAAACAGAAACATTTCAAACATGCAGGACACACAATACAGCGCTTAAGGCATGTGTTTCATAAATTCGCGCCAACGCTATTCACAAACAGAAATTACACTAACAGGAAAAAAAAACCACATTTAAACACACATTGAACCCACAGATCAACACATAGGACTGAAACACACAACAACTCACAAACAGAACTTAAACCAAACCAATTGTAAATGCTAGTTGTACATCATATTTACAAGGAACGTTTGGCAATGGTGTTTCAATTCACAAGTTTTGACTGGCAGAGCACCAAAAATCGCTCTGCATTCCCCATTCATAAAAGTGCACAGAACAAAGGATCCTTATATGTATTATGTCCATATTTTAATTCCCTGGGGATACAAAATCACCAAGGAAGAAATATGTTTTCACACCTAAACCTATTTAGGTATCCCTTCTAAGGGAAGCCAGCTCATTTACTTCACATCACATTATGGTACCGTTCACAAAAGCAACACATTTTAACATGGCATGCCAAAAAATAGTGCAACATATACACTACTATCAAAAGTTTGAGGAAATATCCTCGCATGACCTGCCTATATGGGTTGCAACACATACATATCATATCAAATCATATCAAATCATATTCATATCATATTCTTCAAAGATCAAACAAAATTCAAAGTAGACAAGTCTATCTCAAATGCAAATATGCCACAGTAAGCGTTCCTAAGACTACCTTACCATACAAAGGCATCCAAAACCTAATTACTTTTACCAAACATAAGCTGTCCAAATCCTAACTGCCAAGTTCTAAATGATTTAACAGTCTATCTTTTTATGTTACATTTTAATACTCACGCCAAAAGTGTTCTCAGTCAGGGGTGACATCGCGGGGAGGATCAAAGATCAGGAAGGACAGAAACACACTGAGCTGCAGACACAAGGAATCACCAGAAGCGCCGTGCACAGCATACCTTCTTTGCAGAAACCAGTCCCATGCTGCTCAGTAGTTTTCTGTCTCCCGACAAGGTGATCACTCCTTCAGATATTCACCTCTCTGATGAGTTCCTTCGTGGTCGCCAACTGTTGTAATTCAGAAATCCTGCCTCTCAGGGGTGTCACTGATACGTAGTCCATAAAGCAGTAAAAGACTGACACAGAACTCTGAAATATCAAAGGACAGTTTATTACACTCATATGAGGTGAGGCTGCGTCGCCCAAAAGCCATGGCAAATGAATGAGGCAGTCTGAGGAATTCAGAAGGCTGGCGGCTTATATACATTTCAGACTTACACAGTAAGCATAAATGAAAGGGGCAGTCCTGGCTCCTGTGAGCACGCAAAGAATACCTAAAATGGACATACAAATTCTCTTTGTTCAACTAAGTGGGAGGAGCTAACAGTTTCAGAACGTAGTGAACACATTCCTATGTAAAACTAATCAGTAACAGCTGCAGACTCTACCAGGCATTTCTGAGCATGCGTGAAAGTGGAGGAGGCTAAATATATCCTGTTACTAGGCAGATTTCAGGCGCAGCTAAAAGGAAGGTAGGACAAAGCACATAGTGAGCACATGGCAGCAAGATGGCTGCTATGAAGACAAAATGGCTTCTAAACAGCAGATAAGATAACTTCTAAATGCAAGATGGCTTCTGCTAACGCTAACCCATTTTTACCAATTTACAACACAGGGGCTCATAAGGTGACCCAATACCCAATTGGATATGTACCTAAAGTACATGGAGTCCATTTTACAGGGAGAACAGATAGCCTGGGCCCTGATTAGCAGGATTCCTGACCAACTAAGTCGAAAACCAGCTAAACACTAGGCAAAAAGTTGGGGTAACCATATAGTCAGATATCCACCTTCCTACAGTCGGAGAGGCAGCACGTCAGGAGGAAGACATGTTGCAGCTGCCTTTTGAGGACGGAGGCAAAATGACAAATATAAACCAAAAACAAGAGAAAGAGAATGTTATATGTATGCCGATTGTTTCAGTCTCTGATTGTTCCTTTGGAGGGGAGGTCTCCTTACGTTTACTCTATGCTTTGCCACCTGTGGTGGTGCCGGGGTGAGAATAGCTGAGGGTCTTTGGAATGCGACTACCGTCACAGTCTCAGAATCTTTTGATGGATGTTATTCTATGAAGGGCAGGAGGCAAATTGCTGGGTAGCCTCTCCACGTATGTGGTAGTTAATTGTTGGGGTGGTGGGTTTAGGCTGTAGGTCCCAACAGCGAAGCCATTTTGGATCTGAAATGGGAAGGTATGTGGGTACACTGTGTATCCGGGGAGTGGGGAAAGTTTACTGCACCCCTCGGTTGTGGGCCAACCGTTTTTTTGGTGTTATGATTTCTGTTTTACAACAGTGCAAAGTGTTATTGGCTTTACTGTCCTCCTGTTGGTTATTCTGGGTGACGAGGGATGGGGATGGATGAGAGAGAGCACCTACAGTGAGTATGAGTGACCGAATCAACAATATTATGTGGAATGTCCGGGGGCTCCGAGATTACACCAAGCGCTACAGATTCTATAAGATTCAGATTGCTTGTTTACAAGAGATGCACCTAGGGACTGCAGATGCACAAACATTGCAAAACAAGTGGAGGGGTCAGGTGTTCTCTACTTCTGACTCCTCTTACGCCAGGGCAGTGGCCATTTGGGTGGCTCTGGGGATCCCCTTCGGCTCACCTACAGTGAGGCAGATGTAGAGGGGAGGTATTTTCTGATTCATATTTCTCTAGACTGGAAAGAGATTACATTGCTCAATTCATATACCCCCAAAATAGATGACAGTTTTTTTTATGAGGGGTTGCAGGATATGTTATCAGATTGTGTGGGCTTCCCCATCATATGGGCGGGTGATTTTGATGGTGTTCTGGATGCTGGGGGTGACTGCTTCCCTCTTTAGGCTGTTTCTTGTTTCTGAGACACTTCTGGCAAAACATGCCAGGGGTGTAATGCTAGAATTTGCACATCTCCCTGGGATCAGACTGCTCCAACAGCAAACAATGAGGCATCTTTATTGGCTGTGAATGGTAACATGACAACAAGGTGTTCCAAAAGAGGTGCTGTAGTGAATTGAATCACTCAATCAATCAGGATTCTTGTAAAGTGCGACTACTCACCCGTCAGGGTCTCAAGGCGCTGGGGGGGACTTAGCCTCTGGAAAGCTATTTTTAGTTCTTCTTCCCAACTGAAGGCACTCTTTTTTTGGTTACTTTAATGATACGCTGAATAATGGTAGAAATGTTTTGTATGTATCGTCTGTATAACTTGGAGATTCCAACCAACCACTGGACACTTTCACTGAGTGCCAGGAAGGCCCTTCCCACACAGCTTTTTTGCTTGGAAGCATCCATACTGAGCCCAGCAAAAATGCCGCAAGGAATTAAGAGGCAAGTGCACCGTATATGTGGCTTAGATTCTTATTCCAGGTTGAGCAACAATATAGTCTAATAAATCAAACACAAGAGGTTTGTGCAGCCCACACCCTGAACTAATTTATTTCAAGGTGCAGTCACATGCCGCAATGCTTGGCGTCTTTGCCTGACACCTTGAGGCATTAGTGTTGTTGAACCAGGAGGCATAATGCACAATACACTCCAGCAACCGCTAGAATGTAATTATTTGTTCGAGCTCTTTTTCAAGCCGGTAAAGAGGCCTCCAGACAGTCCTGTTCCGTGAGCAAGGTCACGTGATAGCTGCACTTGCAAAATCATTTTTGCCAATGCAATCAATGCATATCAGTCCAATAAAAAAAATCATAATTTCACACAAAAAAATGTGCATTTGCAATTGTAGAACACGTGGAGAGAGACGGATGGAACAGAAGGCTCAGCGTGACACAATATAACCGTCAGGCAGCTGTTCATCACACTCACTTTGTTAGAGCAGCACTTTGGGGTTACATGGCCAAATCTGCCAACGTGGCAAAACTTTAGCGGTGAGCGCACACAGCATTTTATTGTCTGTACCTTATGGGACATGCTCTGTGTTAGAAATGGGATCCCTGGCTGGCCAGGGCTTGCGCCAAAGTCAGTCAGAGACCACCACTCCTAAGTCAGGGCAAGGGAGTTACATGCCAAGATAACCCCTGCTCACCCTCTAGGTAACGTGGCGCGAGCAGCAAGGCTAAACTTGGAGGCGATGTGAGTTAAGTATTTGCGCACGCACCCCAGCAACAACACCCAAGGCCCACCACAAAGGAAACTCCACACAAGGTTATATATAAAAATAGCCTTTGTATTATACCAAAACATATTAGATAAAAACACACACTTTACAATGTGCCAACAGGCACAGGCAGAATTTACAGGGGATATGTACAAGACAGGGCCACATGGACCACTGTCAGGAATAGGCACTTTTAGATCTTAGCACTGGGTAGAATTAGCACTTAGAACATAGAATGTAAAATCACTTTAGCACACAACCAGTCACTACTGGTAACCAGGACCTCCCTAGCACCACCTGTACTAGGAGAAAAACAACCACCTAAGTATCACAATACCTGTAGGGGTATAAGCACATAACACATGATGCATAACATACATTCAGAGGTATAAGGAAGGAAAACACATGATGTCTAAAACCATTCAGAGGTGTAGCAAAAGAACAATTGCGCCAAACTCACATAAGTCACCACCTGTGACTGTCCCTAGGCCAACTGACCTTGTTGGGGCTAGGACCCCCTGTGTCCAAAGTCAGGGTCCTAAACGTGGCAGCTGCCCACGAAGTGCTGGGCAGCCGGGGATAAATTGGTGCAGCCAACGTGGGAGCCTCTCAGGGCTCTAAACAAATGACTGGCCCCTTTGAACCTCGCTGGGCTCTTTGCGCAACAAAATGCCCCCTCTGAGCCTCTCTGGGCTCTGAAACGAGGAACTGGCACTCGAGCCTCTCTGGGCTCGTAACAAATGGGCCACGTGGAGCCTCTCAGGGCTCAAACACCAAGCAATGCCCCTCGTTGGAGTCCCTCCTGGACTCTGTATAAACAAAAATGAGCCAAGAGCCTCCTGAGGGTTCTAACGAAAGAAATGTCCCCCATGAGCCTCTCGGGGCTCAAACAGCAAATGGGGCCTCGCGGGGGCCTCTCGGTGCCCGCGCTAGGGCTCGGCAACACTGGAGGGGGGGCGGGCACCGACAATGTGCCCCGAAGCCCCCCCTCCTCCCGCACACAGTCACCGGCCCTGGGGCGGTCTGCGGCTCTCCTCGGCGGCGGTAGCGCGTGGCGGGGCTCTCTCTCCCCATGGGAGCCCCGCCTTCACCAGGCGCCCACTTCGCTTTGCTGTTCACCCGGTCCCCCATCTCGGGACTGGGACTCGATGTGGAGCCTTCGTGGCTCCCGGGACAGCAGTTCCCTCTTCCGGCCGGGCAGCCAATCGTGGCACAGCAGCGGGCGGGACTTCCTTCCCAAACAGGAAGTCCCGCCCAACGCCAGGCGCCCGGCCAACTGACTTCCTTTTCGCGGCGCGAGGGCCGCAGCGGTGAATCTCGGGGGCATTTAAGAGGGGTGGGCACTCTCGAGATTAATTCCAATCACAACAGCGAGGTGGGCACTCACCAAACAACCAAACGAACGGGGTGGCAATCGCAATTACGAATAAAGTGCAACGAAGCACTCTGGGGCACAAAAAGGGCAGGAGCGCTTCCCTCAGAGGGAAAACGACAGCGCTCTGCCCAGGCATGTAAAATAAAGCGCTCACGGGGCGCTAGGGGCAGCCACAGCCCTGGGGCAAAGGCACAGCAGAAGGTCCTGGGCATCAGGAGGGGCGTTAAGGGCCCAGGGGGCAGCACACAGGGCAGGAGACAGCCCCCATGGTGGTCCCTCCTGGGCCCCACCAGCAGCAGCCCCCTCCTATCAGGATCCTGGAAGAGCACAACCTCTAAGGGGACACAGCCCCTTCTTATACTAGTAAATCCTTTGTTCTGGCACAGGGTGAGGGGAGAAACCAGTGGCAGCTGGTTGGTGAGCACTCTTGATGTGCTCAATCACCCTTTTCATTCACTGGCAGGACTAGGGTCATCAGTCGCACCACAGGGGGCGGAGCCAGCATTGTGTGGGAAAAGCCCAGCCCCATTCAGGACACAGGTGCACTCCTCCCCAGCCATCAGCATGCTAATCTCCACACTCACCACCGGGCAGACCCATCATGACTCATGGAGCCTGGCATCCCAGCCAGCTCCAGCCAATCACACGCCAGCACCTTCACACCACATACACAGCCATGTCTAGAAGTGGCACTTCCGCACAAGACACACTCATGCCACATACATCATTGCGAAGCATTTAATCACACAAGTTTGCACATACCAAACTCGAGCATGCACACCCCACGCATCAGGAACTACCAGGGACACAGACATTCCCCATGCATTCCTATGGGAGGGCAGGCCCATCTCACACACGCACTCAGGGAGCGCACGCACTTTACACTGCGCCACAGTGTCAAATTGCGCAAAGACCAGAAATCACTATAATTCAAGGCAAAAAGTTCAGGGGTGAACCTGCCAGAAGGGCCAAGTCCAACACTCTGGTGTTCGGCAGGTTGGAGACTTCAGATGGCTGAGGTATGTTCATAAACATCTACGACTCTGTGCTGCTCACCTCCAGGTGGTGCTGTGTGGGGCGTAACATAGGCCCCCACTGTAGGGGGGGCACAAGCTCTAGGGGGCCTCCACAGCACAGCACTCTGGCTGCAGAGCTCCTGATTGAGCCCGGAGTGGGGCCCTCCACGTGCCTTGCAGGGAGGCCCCCACCAGGTTTGTTACGCCAGAAATGTGATGTGCAAACGGAGTCTCATTCCCTGCTCAGCCGTACGTGCGTTTTTAGGTCAAGCCTGGGCAGCGCATGCGCTGCTGCTAGGCATGCAGTAGTGGAGTATGGCTTTGAAGCCCTGCCCACTCCCTGCCCATATTTGTCATTGGCTTGTTCATTGTCCTTCGTAAACTGGCTAGCGAGTCGGTATTAGGCTTGTTAGTCCCACCATGGTACCGCCTTGTCTGCATTTGTAACCTCCCATGGCGTCTGGCCCTTTTACTTCTGTTGCGACACGGTATGTCTTATTTAGTCTGTAAGCACTCTTTTTTAATGGGTTTCTCCTACTGCAGGCACGACGTGCTGTCCTCGCCAGGCACTTTTTCACTTTCAAGCAGCCCCGGACAATGAGGCCGCTTCTTTGAAGTGAAATCGGTCTTGCAATTCCAACAGTTTGAACTATTGCCATTGTAAATGACAATAGCTTAAATTCTTGTAAATGCGAGACCTATTGCATTGCAAATGCTTGTTGTTAGCTACAAAATGTCATACAGACTGCCTGCCGTAGTCTTCTCCTCCCCACAGAGTCACAGCCAGGTAGAGGTAGACGGGCAAAAGAGAAGAAACTCCCTCATTGAGTGACATGAATCCTCGCGCCGGTCTTTTCCAACACTTCCTGAGGCTACACCTATCACCTGCACCATTGCCTGCTTAACTGCGCCACCGACTAAAGTGAAGATCAAAGCTCTACAACAGTGTTGTGGTTATGTAATTGTGGTGTTTGGAATGTATACACACGTCATGTAAAGAATCTATTACTTTGATTGCAGGGAAGCTTCTGAAGTCTGGGGTTCGATGGGCTTTGTCAGTTGCTTGTCGGACTCATGGAGCCTGGCTGATGAGGCGCTCCTCTTGTGGTTGGAACCATGAAATAAACATACTCGTTTTACCTACATTGGTTTCCTTGGATTATTAAGACCATCGGTCTTCTACAAACAGTAAGCCCTAAGTTGTTAAATCCTTCCTGTCAGCTGCAGACTGGACCTTAAGGAAGTGCCTAGTTGCCTGACCTTTGCTACATGCGAGTGTGAGGCAGTCTTGCATTGTTCATTTTATCCTGTATTTCTACCCTGTTTGTCAGAGATACACTTTAAAATTAAAATCGATGTTGAAGATCAGGAAGGGTGAAGATTGTGCCCCAGGGCCTTAATTAAGAATCAGCCACTTTGAGTGCTGTCTGCAAATAGAAGGGTACTAGGGGTGAGCCAAGAAGGTAAGTCCATCGCGGTATTAGGTGCAAAAGCATGGAACATTCTCCCACCCCACATAAGAGCGCTGGACAGAGAAACTGAATTCAGGAAACAACTAAAAACCTGGATCTTTACCCTCCCGGACATTACTGCCAAATCCCTAGTGTAAGATTTCTATCTGATCAGCTACACAATTGGGCGCCAAGATGCTCCTTGGAGCGATAGTTGCGCGGTATAAATAAATCCTTACATTACATTACATTACCTGCTGGTTCGCAATACCAGGGATTCCAATTGTATTTTTATGTAGATGATTTTTATTGGTTTCAATAAAGTCACATCAATAACATCTGTAAGGTGATTCAATCTGGCACGAACATTGTAAAATAACAATAAATTCGAAAGACATAGGTGGGGAGTATAGGGAAACACTCATTTAGGTAACATTAAAGTTCATTTTGCTGGCCGGCCTGCTGCTTCACTCTGCAGCACTGCACAACTGTATGCAGTCAAATTGTATCAGGAGTACCAAAGAGAGAATAAGCCATTGTTCCTCAAAGCCATTTCTACAGTGGGCTACTTACATTTTCGAAATAAATTCAAACTTGAACAAGCAGAACACAAAAAGGAGAAAAGGTTAAAGAAATGAAGAATAAGAAAAGAAAATAAGAACCAATCTCTTCGTGAAAATACTGTTGTGGGTGCGTCTGTCGGTCTGATGCAACAATGGGTAGCATATGTATGATTATAAGGGCGTGATAGGCTGTGTAGTAGTGAGTGTGTCAAGAGTGAGGGGGCGTACTGGAGCGGGGGGGAGTGAAAGTGAAAAGCAACGGATCGCAACGGGGTTGAGGGACAGGCAGAGAGAGCTAATCTAGGAGGGAGGGGGGTTTGCAGAGAGTGTAGTCTCAATTACAGACAAATATCCCTTCCATTGTATAGGGGTTTGTCACGGAGGTGCTGATGCCTGTGTTGCAGTCTCTTGCGGATTTGTGCGCTCCAAGACCAGTGCCCTGCGAAGATCGAGTAACCATGCATTGATATTGGGCTCCGTGTGTGCCTTCCATGTCATGGCAATCTTACGTTTGGCCAGGCCTAGTGCAAGATCCAGAAATTTGTTCAGGCCCTTACGAGATAAATTACGTCTCTTGACTCCCAATAGAAAGTGGAGGGGTTCCACCTCCACCCGCGCGCCTGCCGCCTCTGTAAGTACAGTGGCCACCTCAGACCAGATTATTTGAATGTTAGTGCAGTTCCATATGTGTGATTGTGGCTCCCTGGTCTCGACATCTGGGGCTTATGTCTATTGTGGCAGTGTACATGTGTGCCAGCCTGTTGGGGGTGAGATACGTGTGATGCAAATAATTGAATTGGGTATATTTTACCATGGCGTCGGCCAAAATGATTTTTTGGTTGGTTAACACATTGCAACCACTGCTTGTCAGTCGGGGTGGTGGACAGTTCAAAATAGAATTTTCAATTCTATTAAGGACAAGGAGGCGAGGATTATGCTTTTCTCATTTCTTTAATGAAATGCTCAGCAGCCAATAAACAGTGAAAAACTACAGTACCCATGAACACCAAGGTAACCACCATAGAGACCATAGTATAAAAGGCAGCATAGATAGTCGCACTTCCTCTTTCTTTGTGGAGGAAACAGTTCAGGTCAAAACAGGAAACCAAAATGATGAACTTTAGGAAAGAAGGAAACGAGCGTCGCAGACGTCCAAGATGAACCAGGATGTAGACAACTGAAGAAGATAGGAGACAAGATCCATGGAAGGCAAGCGATGGCAGGTGGTATCGAAAAAAACTCTACTTCGGGTCAGACCCTGAAAAGAGACACATAGCCGTAATATACATCCAGTGCAGAAAATGTAATCAAGAAGAAGGGAGGGAAAGAACAAGGGATTTGAAGAAATCCATATGCAAACATTAACATTTTTTACCATAGCAATATATACATAAAGAACAATGGGTGGGATAATCCTCGCCTCCTTGTCCTTAATAGAATTGAAAATTCTTGTCACGAATGTTCGCAAATTTTGAATTCTATGTCAGGACAGGAGGCTCCGATTATGCTAGTTTAAAGCAGATCCACCACTACAGAAGCAATATGATCAATCAGTTTATAATAAAAAGTTTTGAAAACAGAATCAGAAGACCAATCTACGGCCTTCATAATGTCAAAAAGAGTGACACCCATCGAAAATGCTTTGGAAGCCATCGCCCCACGTGCTAAATGAGCACCAAAAACAGAAACATCAATGCCAGCTTCTGACATGAGCCATCGTACCCAGCAAGCCAAAGTAGCCGGGGTAACGGGGCGGAAAGGCTTCTGCAAAGCAATCAGCAATTGACCCTGCATATCTGATCGTAAAGCAGCAGTACTTACTTCATAATCCTTGACACACTGAACAACACACAGGTTGGGATGAGTGGGAAAGGAAGGATAGGTAATCGAAGTAGTGTTAGTTTTGGTACGTCTGGAAAGACGAAACGTAACACCTTCGGGCGTAAAGCTGCGACCCGCCATGTCCAAGGCACGAACATCAGACACCCTTTTGCAGGAAACAAGACAGAGCAACATAGTCAATTTGGCCGACAGTTGTTTACGGTACAATAAAGAATTGGAAGGCCAAGCCTCTAGAAACCGTAGAACAATGGAGACATCCCATTATGAGACGTACTTGGGACACGGAGGTTTCGCTAGACGAAAACCATTAAGCAATTTGGCAATCAAAGGGTGTTCACCTGCAGGTTTCCCATCAAGATGAACATGGCCCGCTGAAATGGCAGAATGGAAATTGTTAACAGTCCGATAAGCCAAACCGGAGGAAGCAAGAGACGCCAAAAAATGAATGATCATAGAGACATCTGCTGAAGTGGGATCAACTTCCCGTTGAACACACCAGTCACAGCATCGCTTCCAAGAGCCTTTGTATCGTTTGTGAGTATTGGGAGACCAGGCCTCACTAATGAATTTGGAAGCGTCTCGGGAAAGGCTCGGGACCGACCAGCGATCCCCGAAATTCGCCATGCCAGCAGATGAAGATCTCCGGACAGAATCAGGGGATGTGGATCTTCGAGAGGATCCAGCAGGAGATTCCATTTCCGAGGAAGAAGGAGAGGCAACGCACAACACATCTCCAGGAGAACCCGGAACCACGCCTGCGCCCTCCACAGAGGGGCAACCAGAATCAGTTCCGATTGAAAACGTTTTGTGTAAGCCAGGACCCTGGGAATCATCATGAACGGGGGAAAGGCATAGCACAGACCCAACGGCCAAGTCTGAAGAAAGGCATCCGTGGCCAAAGCTTCCGGATCTGGCCTCCAACTGTAGAACAGCGGAAGCTGGGTGTTGAGGCGAGAGGCAAACAGGTCTATCTGACACCGGCCCCTGGTCCGGAGGAGAGAACGGAAAACGCAAGGATGTTTACTCCAGTCGCTGAAATCCCGCAGATGCCTCGAATTCCAATCCGCAATCTGCTTGTTGCGGCCGGGAAGATATTCCGCAATAACAGTGATCCTCTGCTGTACGCAATAATGCCAACAATCTTTGGGAATCTCCGCCAGCAACCTGGACCGTGTTCCGCCCAGTTTGTTGATATAACGGACTGCCGATACGTTGTCCATATGGAGAAGAATGTAGCAAGTGGACTGAAGGGGAGAGAAGCATCAGATCGCAAAGGACCCCGCCAGGAGCTCCAGTCAATTGATGTGGAGAGACAATTCCTGGGAGGACCAACGACCCCCCATCGAGACAGGACCGCATCGGGCTCCCCAACCCCACAGGCTGGCATCCGACTCTATCACTAGATCGGGGGACATACCGAACAGGGCTCGACCATTCCAGGCATCCATTTGGTCTAACCACCATTGCATCTCCCACCTCGCTTCCTCTGATAGAGGAATCTGATCTGAGTAACGGAGGCCTCTCTGGAGATGACGGATTTTCAGATGCTGCAGTGCCCTGTAATGCAGAAGACCCGGAAAGATCGCCTGAATGGAAGACGCCAACAGACCGACAACTCGTGCTAACGATCCCAATGACACAGTCTGTTTGGAAATAACCGAAGTCAATTCCCTCTTGATATACCGAATCTTCTGATTGGGTAATAGAAGTTGACATAAAAGAGAGTTGAACTGGAAGCCCAGAAAATCTATCACTTGCGTTGGGATCAATATGGATTTTTGAATGTTCACCAGAAACCCCAGGGATTGTAAGAGGTCGATCGATCACTCCAGATGAGTCAGGAGCTTGAGCGGACAGTCTACCATAATCAGAATGTCGTCTAAGTAAATAATCAGGCGAACACCCCGAGCGCGAAGGTGTTCCACGACAGGCCTCAGAAGCTTTGTGAAGCACCAAGGTGGTGACGAGAGGCCGAATGGGAGAACTTGGTACTCGAATCAAGTCCCCTTCCAAATGAACTGAAGGAACCGACAATGAGGACCGAAGACCGGAATCGATAGGTACGCGTCTTTGAGATCGAGACGAACCATCCAGTCTCTCTCTGGAAGAAGATCCCTTAAAAGATGGATCCCCTCCATCTTGAAATGCCTGTAAACGACCCCTCAGTTGAAGTCCCTCAGATTGAGAACTAAGCGAGAGCCACCCCCTTTCTTTTCGACCAGAAACACCGTGCTGACGAACCCCTTCGGATGACGGACGGTCTGGATTATCGCCCCTTTTTTGAGGAGGGCGTCTATTTCCGTGGAAATGCATTCCTGATCTTGAAGGGAAAAACAAAGAGGTGTGGGAGGATGGGATTGATGCTGGGGTTGATAAAACTCTATTCTGTAACCCTGGACGGTGTCCAGCACCCAGGCATCGCTGGAGATCATACGCCAATTGTGGAGAAAAATCGTATCCTCCCACCCCAGAACCACATTGCAAGCAGGAATCAAGCTCACCTGAAGTGTTGGAATCCTGGTAACCTTGGTTTCTCCCGGAACCTCCTCTTTTGAACTGGCCTTTCCCTTTTCGAGAGGGGTAGAAATTGGATCTGGTGGAATAATCGGTGTCCTGATGTCCGCCTCTATTTGACTGGAACCCCCTTTGGGACTGTTGTGGAGCACCTCGGCCGAACGAGCATCCTCTCTGTCGTCCGGCCTTGGCAAAAACCGGACGCATTGCTCGCCGCAGCTAAGACTGAGCTTTGTCCAAACCACTGAAAGTGGCAACAAATTTTGTGAGCTCTTTTTAAAAGGGCTGACCAAAAAGTAGACCTTGAGCTTTAGGACCAGACTCAGAAGTGGAGAGCTCCGCCAACTTCGGGTCAAGTTTCAACAGAATAGAACAGCGTCTCTCACAGGAAAGTGCACAGTTGGCATTACCCAACTGGCAAATGGCCCTCTGCGCCCACTCAATCAGTTTGTCTGGGTCCACAGGGGCCGACGACTCCTTAGCCAGAAACCCAAGATCGAGGATCTTGGTGAGAGGACCCAGCAAATCAAGCAGCTTGTCCTGACAGGAACGCCAGGATCTATCCAGGCCCTTCTTCGGGTCCTTGGCAAATTTTTGGAGATAGGTGATCATCGTGGGGTCAACCTCAGGAGTATCCGCTAGATGGTCAGCGAGATCAGGCCTAGGGCATTTGGAACGAAGTCTGGCCCTGACCTCCTTTTCGAAAGGCTGTTGGATATGTGACTGAACATACTCTGCAACAGCAGGGGAGGGCAGCCAAGATGTCGAGTGGGGATGAACAATATCCGTAGGGTCAAATGTTAAAACCGGAGTATGTGTGGGGGCATCCACAAAATGCTCCTTGCACACCTTCTTCTTAGGTGGAGGATCCTCATGATCTGAAGAAGAAGTGGTACTGGAGTCATCAGTATCCGTAGGAGGAGGGGCGGAAACGTTGGCACCCTCAGCAGGTTTCGATTTTTCAAATGCCAAACTCTTTGCCAACCGCTGAAAATCAGACCTATGAGGGTTGACAGGGGACTTGGAGGATTTGCGCGAAGAAGGCAACCAACCCTGTTGCTGTGCATAATGACTTAAGTGGCGTTTCAAAGGATTAATGGCATGCACAAATGCCGTATTCACAGAGTGCTGTACACCCTGATCAAGAGCCTCTACCAAGTCATGTTCGAAAGAGCCAGAGGCTTCATCTCCATAATAATAATCACCCTCGTCATCATAATAATCTGCCATATTTACACTGTGTGTAAAATATAGTAATGCCCTCAAGATGACGGAAAATAAACGTGGCCAAAGGCACAATGCAGGGGGAGTGACAAAAACCCCACAACAAGCCAACAGGACAGGTAAACCTGTAATTATAGTTCAAATGTGGACGGAGGGCTTGCTGTCACAAAAAAGCCCACTCTACGCAAAGCCTATGCAGGTTATTCAGCCTAATGCTATTTTATAAGCAGAAAGCGTCACAGTTGTTAAATTCTGGAGGCTGAGGGCACTGCTGTATGAAAAAGACCTTCTCACTCCCGGCGTTTTGAGGGAATGTAAACAAACGCCTGGAAAAATGGCAGCCGCGCATGCACGGTGTCGGCCGCCTCAAGAAACTCTAAGAAGAGCTTGCGCACTCAGCACGAGTCCCCGAACCCCGTCTCCCGCTCCACCAAACAAAAGACGCAGGCCACAAGTGCCCGGTCACAAGGGGAGGTGAGCCCACGCTCCCCGACTAAACACCCGGAACGGTGAAAAAACGCAAAGCGGCAAATAATTACAAAGTGTGAAGGCAAGCAGAGCGCGGCAGCGCACGGAATGAAACCGTAAGTGTGGGAGAAACTGCAAAGCCTTTAAGAGAACGTACTTAGCATACAAAGCAGACATATAAACAGAAATGCACAATTAGGTAGTAAGATAAGCAAAATGCACATAACTGGCTGTGGAGCAGCAAAGAAAGAGGTAGTGCGACTATCTATGCTGCCTTTTATACTATGGTCTCTATGGTGGTTACCCTGGTGTTCATGGGTACTGTAGTTTTTCACTGTTTATTGGCTACTGAGCATTTCATTAAAGAAATAAGAAAAGCATAATCGGAGCATAACCCCAGTTCCGGTCCAGGGAAGGCATGGCTTGGCAGTTTGGGCTGGACTGTTACCATGAGGCACAGGGTCAGACTGATTTGCATATGGCCATGTCTGAACTGGGGTGGCAGAGTGGGCTAAAGAACGGTGATGGATTAAACCCAGATCAGTTGACTGGGGGTGAGTGCTTGTATTGTCAACGCTTCGTCCATCATTCCCTTTGTTTTTTCTTTGTTCGCCATAAGTTGGCAGGGTTTGCTCAGACATGAGTCCCTTGCTCACTTTGCTATTGGATTCAAGCAAGCCGGGCTGAAGACGGCTAAAATGCCAGAAACAGGTCCTCTGTAGCTTGTTTCCGGTCCAGGAAAGGCATGGCTTGGCAGTTCGGGCTGGACTGTTCCCATGAGGCACAGGGTCAGACTGATTTGCAAATGGCCATGTCTGAACTGGGGTGGCAGAATGGGCTAAAGAATGGTGATGGATTAAACCCAGATCAGTTGACTGTGGATGAGTGCTTGTATTGTCAACGCTCCGTCCATCATTTCCTTTGGTTTTCTTTGTTATGGCATGACGGCCACGGCCATATGTGGGTACTGTTTGTAGTAGGTGTGATGTGGTGGGCTCTGCCCGGTCATTGTCCCATGCTTGCAGGGATCGGCGTGTCAGCAAGGTGTGTAATAGAAAGGAACCCTGTGATACTCTGTATGCGTCTACTAAGTCCTCGAATGTTTGAAGTTGCAAGTCTGCGTACAGGTCCCCATGTTTCCATGACAGGTGTATGTGCTGGGAAGGACCTCCAGAGGTAAGCTGGGAGCGTAAGGTGCTGTACGATTCCGGGGTATCACATTTCTGGACCAGTGCCGTCTGGCCGCTGTCATTAATATGTTACCTCGCCGCTTCTATGTCGGGGTAGTCGTTCCTGACATCCACTCAATAGTTATGATTGATTGAGTTCATCGCGGTTTTGCCGAACAGCAAAAGCGTCCCCAATGGGGACGTAGTCTGTCAGCAGAGTTAGCACTCTAGTTTGAATCTGTCTTTACATTACACGTTTCTAATCCCCGTCCAGTTACAGTCCTTTCTCTAGCTCAATGATGAGGAGGAAGTCACAACTGCGTTGTGCTGATGGCGTAGTCCCTTTTCTATTTTCAGGCATACTGTTTACTCTGCGCCGCCCGTCTTCAGTTTCCATGGTGTGGAGCATCTACAGGTTCACGAAGACTGCACCGGGCTATGCCCGGGGGAGCCCGAGCCCCTCGAGCTCTGGCAAGAGGTAAGCAGGGTTTTAACGATGGCTCAAAAGCTGCAAGTTCGAGGTGTAAGAGTGCGGCAGAAGAGATGAGAAGCCAGAAGTGCTGTTGCGCATGTGGGGAAATCACACGTCTGAGGATGTGTGAGAGCTGGAGAGTGCGAATTTAGAAGGGTATGTGGGAAATAGAAGGATAATCTCAGTAACCTGAGCGCTGGTTGGGGAGCTGAGAGCAAGGAGAAAACATGGAAGCAGCGGATCGAGAAGTGGAGAGATGATAGGCAAAGGTGAGAGATATGAGGCTGTGAGCTGAAGAAAAGAGTATAACTGTCACTAAGCCGGCTTTCGAATGAGGGTGAGGCTAGATGTTCAAGCGAGTGATCCCATCAAAGTGAATGGGGAATACATATTTTTCGAGGGTGTTTCGGTTTGCTAGGAGTGTCACCTTAGGGAAATGTGTGGAGGGGTGTTTTAGGCGGTTGTATACAGTGAAAAGATGGTGTAGGTTGGCCAGCAGGAGAGGGCTCAGAACTAAGAGTAGTATGGGAGGGAAGATTTGGGGGCCAGAAGGGACGGAGTTATCCTGCAAAAGTAAAACTTGGCATAGGGGATTTGGAGCAAATACAGTGGAGTCTACACAGGAGAAGTAAGAGCTAAACGGGTGATCGTACGTGTGAGAAATAACCGTGCCCGAAATATGACCGTGTGGGGCGTGGTAATATTTGGAGGCTGAGGTGATTGCTGGTGACGGGGCAGTAAGACAGGAGGAGCGAGTAAATGTGAGAACGATGCGAATGAAAGAGAGAGATGAGTGACGAGTGTGGAAGTTAAAAGGCCGGAACATTTTAGTTGAAATTGGGAAGGTACTGCACGTAGAGGGGAGAAATTAGGATTACATACATGATATCGTGATGGAATGAGGGCGCGATAGAGCCCAGCTACAGAGTTGACTCAATTGGGCTCCAGAGCAAATACATGTTGCCATAGGAGCTTCTGATCAATAGTGTTGCCTTTGCATACCACAAACTCAGATCTACATATACCAGTTCCCTTCATAGGGCTTTACTATTTTCATTTCGTCTCCTGCTGAACTTGCATCCATCCAACCGTACCCCAACCCTCTCTCACGTATACACATTTTCTCCTCGCCACAATTGTCTTTCTCTGACCTTCACCTCTTCCCTAGCGTTAGGTCCATCTTTTCAATTTTTCCTTTTCATAGAATCTCTTGGTCTCTTTTGACTGTTTTTATTTTACAATCTCCACTATTTCTCTCACATTCATCGTTGTGAGTTTTCTTTCACCTTAAGTCGTTTATTTCAGTTAATTAAAACCAAAATATTTGACACAGCTAGACCAATGACTTTTTTTTTTTACAAATTCTTTAAATGTAAGCAACTTCTTTCTAGCATTAGATTACATTTTCAAAAATGTTCAGTTAAAAATACCATGGCTGAAAATGATAAAAAGCAGATACTTGCGTGTTGAAATATTTATTGCGATCAGCTCCAATGTAATAGCTTTATCAGTTTGTTTAAAGACCATTCCTTTTCCTGCCTTTGTCTATTTTAAAGTGCAAGCATGTTCGTGCAAAATCACCTTGAGACTAAATAGTAATTAAATAACAGTGCCCCTCCTACTTCACCTGTTTCAAAATGTTCTACTGATATGATCATGTACTGTCTTTTAAAGTGCTTTTGTAATACCTTGACCTCTAACAACTGTACCCTGGTTTTAATAATTAAAACCAGGGTACATTTAAAAGAGCAGCCGTCACTTTTAAATAGTTTATAGATTACATAACATTCATCCATCCCTTTGCTGTCAATTGATCCGCTTTAAGAATTTTTAAAAATAAAAGCTACTATTATTTGAGAAGTCTCCTCTTTCATGCGAAAGAGCAAGGCGTGTCAACACGTTCTGATGCCATGTAAATTATAAAGTCTTTTCAGTAACATCCTGTGTTCAGTTAATCATTTGGGACAGATTGATAAAATATGTTTTGGGCTTTCCTCATGTAGATGTAAATGTAGAGTATTTTATATAGCGCACTTCTACCCGGAGGCCTCGTAGCGCTGTATTCATACCGCTGTGGAACCCATCCTGGCTTTCCTGTGAAATCTCCACTCCTGGGCACCCCCAAGGTGAAGCCAGGCATCCACAGCGCTGCTGGGGCCGTTTTGGAGATTAAGCAAGCTATTGCCCAGAGTCACAGAGTGGGACCCATGATTAGACTAGGCACCGAGGCGGGAATTATCAGGTCCAGGGAAATTGAGTCCATGAGCCGCCGAGGCAGGAATTGAACCCTGGTCCCGGGCCAGACCTCTGCTTCAGGGTCTGCCGCTCTAACCATTGAGCCACGCTTCTCCACCTCATGTCTTCGACTTAGTTTGCACTTGGTATCCTGTGGTGTCTTTTGTCCTTTAGGGATATATTCTAATGTTTGACATACGCCAAATCATAGGTGAAGTAGCTTATTTTTGTAAAATGATCTTAATAAGGTTAAATATTTCTGTGGGCGAGGTTGCTTGTAAGAATCAATTATTGTCCAGGTGTGTCTTCTTTTACTGAGTTCCTCTTTATCTGTGTGCCATGACAACATCCTTATTTGTCTAATTACTTTCTACCTATCATCTTCTTCTTTCACCTTCATGTTTTCCATTGGCCCACTCACCATTAAGTCCAACTCTTAATCTCTTGCCTAAATCTCACATGCAGCTTTACGAGTTGCATTTTCTAATTTCTTCCAATTTCCTCACGCTATGCAACTTTTATTCTCTCTCCTCATTCTTTCACTTCTTTGACTTCCATCTCCTTTGGGTTTACCTCTCAAGTGCAACTAGAACTTGCATTCTATCACTTGCATTCCTATTTTCCTTCCGCTTCCACCTTTCATTTGCTCACATTAATTGTTTTCTAGACACCCTCTTGTCGCGTTATTAGACTTCACTCCTCTAATTGCTTTCTCTTTGTTCTCTTCTCATCTCCAGTTGTCTCTTGTATCTAGAAGTATAATTTTACCTTCATTTTTCTCAAATGTTGCTTTCAGTTCCTCCTCTTTAATTATCTCATCTATGTCTCCCACTTAAAATCATGTTGTCGTCTAGACATTTGTTATTCTCGGCCTTGTACCTTTTCTAGATTATCTCTGTTTTCTCTGCCACTCATTGTCACTAAGGTCTTATCCACTTTCACTATCCGTTTTATTCTCTCAAGCCCATCAGTTCCAGTTTCTTTCCTTTCAGAGTTACCAAATTCTTTTGCCTAAATCTCTTCCTCTGTTTCATTCCACTGTCCCTCCCATCTGTCTCTGCTTCCTTCTTGTTGCCTTGAAGTTCATGCTCCCCTCTACTTGTCTTCTTTCTTTTGCTGCTTTCACCACTCTCCCACCAGTCTTTTTTCCTTCCGTTTTGTTCCTTCTTTCTTCCTTTTGCCGCAACCAGTTGCTTTTTTTTCTGCCATTGGCTTGAATGACTCAGTCAGATATTGGATAAGCCAACTTGAGTATTTTAATTTAGCCATTTCTGCAATTGTAAATATTTACTCTGGGATCCCATAAATTAGTTGTCAAGGTGTGGCAGATGAAAGGGGGTGGAGTCATGAGGGGCGCAGTCTGAAAAGCAACGTCTGACGTCACCTTATGTATTCATTAAAAAAATACTGCAAATACATTGACACTAAGGACAAATGTGACGGTAAATGTGTTCTAACTTACTCAAATGCTCAGAAAGGGGATGTATTTTTTTTTTTTTTATTTCAAGTCGTTTTTATTGAAGTAGAAAACAAAAGGAAAAACAGTACAATAACTCTTCCATCACATAGATTACTTGATTCAGTTATTGATAGACAGTTACAAAAAATGAAATGAAATATAAGGTAAATCAACTCTTGCTTGCATCATTGTAATACAGATACATACACAACACTCAGTGTGTGGAGGCAGCAGGGTAGGTCTCAACGGGCAACAACAAATGTACTTTCGGATAGCACAGGCTAATGTATCAGGAACACATACAGCACATCAGGGAGGTTCGTAGTGGAACGAGGATACGTCTAATGATTTCCACAGCTTTCTATTGGACGGGCACCATGTGGCTGCTTGTAGTGCAGGATTATTGGCACCTCTCAGAAATGTCAACCACTCCTGCCAAATTTTGAAATTCACCTCCTTAGCACTTTTCCACTTGCACAGAATCACTTTACATGCCAACGTTAGCATTAAGTCTAAAAGCATGCGGTCCTGGTCATTTGATAGCTGTGGATCGAGCGCCCCCAAGAGTACATATACGAAGTCCTGTACAGGCCTTATCTTAAATACATGGTGAATGCAATCAAATATTTTCCCCCAGTATACACTTAGAGAAGGACAGTTGAATAGCATGTGTGCTAGATCACCGGAACCTGATTGGCAGTTCCAACATGTAGGAGAATCTCGTAATTTACATTTAAAGAGCTTATCTGGAGTCCAAAATGCCCTGTTTATTAGCATGTACTTTGTTTGGAATAGGATGGGCGAGACTTTGTGGGCAAGGGCCGTTTTATGAATTACCTCCCAGTCGAAGTCTATGCCAGTTAAATTAGGCTCAGCCTCCCATTTAAATTCCACATTCCTGTGAGTTTTCTTGGGCAAGGGCAATAAAAGTTTATACACCTTTGAGACGAAGTGACCCGCATGCATAAGACGTGGAAGATGAGTTATTAACCATGGTGTGTAGGGAGAGAAATTACGTGCAGTCAGAATAGATTTAATTTTCAGGAAATCATAAAAATCCATCGGAGTAAGACCATGTTTCCGCTGCAAAGTAGAGAACGGGAGTGGCTCCTTTTCTACATATAGATCTCCTGCAAAGTTAATGCCCTTCTTGGACCACGAGTCCCAGAAGAGACTATTACCGTTGTGCTTGAGATAGGGATTTTTCCATAAGGACATAAAAGATGACTTAGCGAAAGTCAACTTGGTTCTGTGTGTTTGGTCAAGCCTAAGCAGTGCCCGCCTAGTATTAAGCATTATATATTTGGAGTGTGGTAAGTGTGACAGGTCCATAGTGAGTAGGGTTTCGAGTGGAGCATGGTTCACTAGTGATTCCTCAATATTAATCCATAATGGTGTGTAGATTGGTGATTTCGTTAACCATTGAGCACCCTGCTTGCAAAGAAAAGCTGTCTGATAGTTCCTGAACGAAGGCAGACCCAGGCCTCCTTTATCTTTGGCTAATTGCAGTTTCTTTAGCGACACCCTTGCTTTCTTACCCCGCCACAGGAAATTACCAAACAGCTGGTCTACCTTCGCAACAAAATTGTTCGAGAATGTCATAGGGAGCATGCTGGCCAGGTAATTGACCAACGGAGTGGACATCATTTTAAGCGTCTCAGCTCTACCCCACCAGGAGATGAATTTCGGAGACCACCCTTCAAGTAATGTGGATATCTTTTTAAGAGTCAATTCTTCGTTTATTCTCAGGGTGGTGATCAAATCTTTATCAAAGTCCAACCCCAAATATTTAAAGCACTTGGGCTGCCATGAAAGACCGGAGTCCCCAATGATTCCCTTATCACCAATGTTATTCAAGAGTTTGACCTCCGTTTTGTCTTTATTGAGTTTATACCCCGAAACCCTAGAAAATTCTTCAATATCAGTCATGAGCGCAGGTATGGCCTCGTCAGCTCTCTCAGATAGGACAAGCACATCGTCTGCATACGCCGTTAATTTAACCGTACAATCTCCAAATGGAATGCCTGCAATGTTAGGGTCCTGTCTAATATGATATAAGAACGGCTCAATTGCCAATAAGAACAATGAGGGAGACAGGGGGCAACCCTGTCTCGTGCCCTGCTTTAGACAAAAGGCGGAAGAGAAAGATCCACCAGCTCTAACTCTCGCCAGAGGACAACAGTACAGTGACATTACTAACCTTGTGAATGTGTCTCCTAGGTTAAATTTGCGAAGAACTGCTTCAAGGAAGGACAAGTCAACCTTGTCAAAGGCTTTTTCGGCGTCCAGTGTTATTGCCGCTGTGGGTGTACCTAACAATTTCGACTTTTCTAGAACATGGGCCAGAATCCTTGTGTTATCACTGGATAGCCTATTTATTTTTATTTATTTATTTATATTTATTTATGTATTTTAAAATATCTTTCATGGTTAAAACACCTGCTGCAGAGATCTTTGTGTGTGCAACAATTTTGATGGGATTATAATAGCAGTAAGATACCCCTGGTGGTTAATATAGTTCTGGGAGAGTGCTGTGTTTTAGTCAGTCTCAGTTTTGACTCCTAAAGAAGCATGGAGAGTTAGTGTGCCTGCTTCAAAGCAAATTGTGTAGCATGAAGATTATATATTTGTATTTTATGTAGAGAGCGGGCTACTGTTTTTGACACTCAGATAAATCTATCAGTTCCAGTTCATAAGTTGCATTTATTTTACTATAGCACAGTGATCTATTTACTGGCTTGAAGGAACTGCATGCAAACTGTAAGTCATGAGTTTAGATCCTTATTGTTTTTTTCCCCCCTCAATCTGTTGTTATTCTAAGATTGCAAATAAGGGTCCCATCGGGAATCAATAAAGTCTTGTTAGTACAAACATCCCCAATCACTGCATTATGTTTTATATCCTAACTTTTTGTTTCTCCCGAACATTCACTCTTAACATATGTCTACAAGCATGGGCGGCATATGCTTCCTACAATTTAGATTCCTCATTGTCTTATGTAATATTTTGTGTGCATTATTTGACACACTTATGACTTATTGTGCCTGCGTATGATGTAAAACGCTCTGACAACTTACACTGGGATGAATAGCACTATAAAAGAATTCAATAGAAAGAAATTAGCAAGTGCCATTTAAATCATTATTTCTTTAATCATCCTTACACACAGATACGCCTTGCCATTTTACAGTGTATGCACATCTCTAACATAGTGAGATTGAACAAAGTGAAAAGCCTGCCTCCATATCCTAGTTTCTACACAGTATTTGTGAAGTGATAAGCTGTGTGCCTTTGTTTCCCTCCATTGCATTAGTGCCCAGGTGTCTGGCTCGAGAGAGGTTCCCAGCCTGGATGCTAATTCAACAAAAGCGGTCTGACAGCCCTTTGTAATCAGGCCTTTGTTTTGTGTAGCTGGTGCTGCAAAGAAGAAAGCCTCCTCGCAACCAGTAGGGGGCTGCTTCGAATGAACAGACAGTGGTCGTCCACGTGTGGGCGCTGCTCATTAATTGTGTCCTTGTGTCAGAGAATTACACCAGGACAAATATGACATATTTTCCTGGGTCAGCGGGCTCTCAGTTCTTGCCAGAAATAGCTGTTTGACCTGAGATCCAGCAGGATCTCTCTACTTTAAAGCACTGAATTTCTGTCTTTGTTTCTTTTATGGTGTGTTCTTCTGCCTCTATTGGAATGCATAAGGCAGCCGAGTAGCACTTTGTTTCCGTAGCATCTGTATTTCACATGTTTTTGTCTTCACTTTAGTACAGTAGATTTGATGTTCGCACACCCAATATGCATGCCATACAAACATCAAGCCTATTTGCTCTGACATTGCTGGTTTTCTTTTGATCTTCCTTTCTGTCCTGTTTTTTTCTTTCCCTTTCTTACTTCTGTCGCCTTTTCTTGTCCGTATTATGGCATCCTTTATTGTTTTGCTCATTTTCCTTCTATTTTCCTTTATTTCTCTTCCTAAGCAAATCTTTCTTTGTCTTGTCATACTTTTTTTCTTTTTGCTCACGTTTTCTTTCGCTTCCCCGCCTTTCTACCTGACCATTTATATTTTATTTTGTTTTTTTACTTTCCTTGGTCCTTTCTCCTCCCCCTTTTTCTTTTTTCCTTTCAATTCCTTCCTTATCCTTTTTGTTAACTCTTTTTTTAATTTTTTTTATTTTACTTCCTTCCCTAACTCCCCTGACTAACTTTGTTTTTTGCCTTGCTTTCTTTTACTTTCCTACACCCTTCTCACCGTTTCTTCTTCTTTCTTTTATGATCAACCCCATCTTGATTTTTTTTCTCCCTTCACATATTCTTATATTTCCTGTCTGTCTCCTGCATGCTATCTCATTTTACCTCTAGCTCTTATTATTATTTCCAGGTTGGAATTAAGTCCCAAGTTTCTCTTCAGCAGCATCTTTGTACAGACAAGGTGGCTAATGGATGCGGCAGTGAGACTGAATAGTAAAATGAGTCTTTTGAGAGCTTAAGGAGGTTAGTTGTAAACTGGAGAGGTTGAGATGTAAGATTGAGGGTGGATGGATGCTGGTGAGGGGAGAGCATTGTATGGCGTCATTGTTTAAGGAGAGAGACCAGAATTAGAATTTTAAAAAGCCACATCTAGGGATAGGTGAAAACTGTTGGTGGGGAGGTGAATGCTGGAGATGGTTGGTTGCTGAAGATGGTTGGTATCTGGGTGAAGGATGTGATGTCACACCCAACTGGTTACCAGCTTCTAATTCATTTTTCTTAAACATTCCACTCCTATTTACTGCATTTTCATCCTTTATTGCAGTTTTGTTACGTTATCTACAACCATTTGTACATCTGGAAGACCATCACTGCTGCAACAAGTGTCTGATACTCCGTATGCTTATGAGCACTGCAACAAGCTTTTCCTACAAAACCATAATCCCAATTTTCGGGCAACTATTGCATTTTAGCCTTTACAATTTTCACCCTAGCACTTTCACCATGTTGCTCTACCAACCATCATGACAGCCCTATCAATGCGTCCCCACAATATCACATAGCGGGGATGCTTCCACACACTTTCATGCAAATGAGTCTCTTTACTGCTAGGCATCAATCTTGATGATTCCATCCCTCGCTCTGCTTGACCTGCACATTTTCTAGAGCTTCTTAGTAGGAGGTGGTCTCAGTCTGTAGTATCACAACAAAGATATCCATGGCATTCCCACTTTCTTAACCTGCAGGGTTAAATGTGTATTTCTCATACTCCAGATTCTTATAGGGAAGAAAGTTTACTTGGCATTCAGAGCTGTCCACAGGCCCGAGTATGGTCTTTATTTGGACGTTTGTCAATCCCTGTCCCGCCTCCAAATATCTTTACCAGCAAGGTCCTTCATCATCAGGAACACTTGAGCCTCACCTTTTCCAACTGAAGCCTTAACGATTGGTCGAATTCATTAGTCCAGCCTCTCCATTTCAGCATTAGGTTGCTTTTTGGGAGTCCTAAAAATGGGTTAATGGCCTAGAGATTAGAACCTGAGCTGATGAGTGGTTTTTATTTTAGCATTTTTTAAAAATGTGTGGTTGTAAACTGTTTTGGTTATCAATACCTTATTGTTGTTAAACCGATTATGAGTTGATTGTGATCCTTCACCATTCTAAGAGGTCATCACATTTTAATATGTCAAGAAGTGTTGGTGTTATAAAACTAATTAATTTCAAAACCAATTGGTTCCTTTCATGGTGCTCATTGCTACCTTTAATTGTGATAAGAGAGCACAGTATGTGTTGTTCACCCTTTCTCTGTTGCTCATGAGACTTTTAAGAGCTCTAACCAGGTTAACTTGCTTATAGCAATTGATACCTTGTGTGAGCCCCAACTCGCACCACAGCATTGTGACACAGAAGGGTGTGTTGAAGATCAGCCAGTAGATAAACTGACCCTTGTGTTTGAGTTGGTTTAGTAATCCAGTTGTGTCAGTAAGCTGTATCGAGTGGATTCCACAAATGCAAGTATACTCTTGCCAGATACTTTATTCAATATTCCCTCATCCATATTTGTCCTTGTATTTCTAGGAAAGCACTCTCTCAGCATTGTTATTTCAGTGCTATCCTATCCCTCCTGCCCCTCTCACTCCTGCTCATTGTATAGAAGGAAAGTTCTGTCAGAGTTCGATCTGCAAGGCTATAGTGTTCTATGCTTTGGCTTTCAAGTGACCCTTTTGTTAAATAATTGACATACATTACGCAGTGAGCTGTACCTGCTCTGTAAATTGTGGTAGCGTACTCACACATTCATTTATATCGCATAGCATTCTTAACGTATTCTGCATACATTACAGCAGGCTAAGGGCCCTATACCAACATCACAAGCAAGCTTTAGATACACTACATTCATTTTAATCACACAGCAAGCTTACAGTACCAAGGCACAGCCATCAGCAGAGTGCTCATAGAAACACCATGTTCCTTCTCTTTACCAGGCTGCATTTCCTTTTTCGGTTGCTACGATGTACTATATGTCTGGAAGGAGCACCGGAACTGGCATAACAAATCACTACATTAGTGGCTTCCAGATTTTGTAATGCAGTATTGCTCTTAAGAAAGTAGTCGTTTTGTTGAGAACTTTTTGCGTCGTTTCCATGCACTCTGAATTGGTGAAGGTCCAAGATCCGAATGTGCTGACTGTGAACGGCCCAGCTCTCAGTCTTCGTGCAGAAGTGTTGTTGTGAAGAGATAGCATTATTTACCATTGTCCATGCCGGTTTATTCTGGAATGTGCTCTCATAATTTTAAGGGGGGCTCTCTGCTGAGCTAACGCACTGCTCCTGGAGTAGTCAAACATAACGTTCTGTAGTATGTCTCTGCGTGGGATTCAGATGCGAAGCCAATAATAGTGTAGCAGGTGCAGTGGCATTGAGCCCAAGGGTGTGAGCGGTACGTGGTACTCCCAGTTGTAACTGTTTTTACTACCAAACTGAAGATTGAGGATAGTTTCCTTGCTTGTATTCTGGCCAAAGTCACCCTTGCTACCCCATCACAGGGTTCTCAGAAACCTGTGACCCTCAGACTTCACCCAGAACAGACTCTCGAATAAATCATGTACTCCACAAATTGAGTGTTGCTAGACTGCCTGTGTATCTCAGCCAATATGCAAGGCTTTGTCCAAAACGGAGTACCAGCAATGACTCCGCTTTAAACGTTTGTGCCATTTTAGGTTACATAGACCCCTGTTGCTTGATCCATTTAATCTTGAATATCTGGTGCCCTGCGAGCTTGAGACTGACTTTCTTACAACCGTACAACACTTGATGGCTACCTGCTTTCTTCTGCAGAACTTGTCTTCTAATATAGCAACAATCTACTTTTATGCTCTCTGCATCACTTACACACCCCATAAAAGACTCACCGCACACCACTGAGGAAACTTAATATACTTTTTTATCTCATGAATGCAGAGTCCTTCATAAGGACTATAGCTACTACCACTAGTTGGCAACTACTGAATATCAGCAGAATCCACCCCACATCCGCTGCCAAATTGCCAGAACATTGATCATTTCACCAGTCCTCAGCAAGCCTGACTACTGAAATAAATTATAAGTAAGGGTTTCCCCCTGCATTCTTTCTAGGCACTGGGTAAGGTTATGCATTTCACTACTATAAATCTCTGTAATCTAAATGACTATCTTCTAAAAACACGGTCCTATATAAACTGCTTGCCCTTGTCTTCAAAACTATGAATACATTTTCTTCTTATTGCAGAGTCGAAATCCATCTCAGATACATATGTCCTTTCAGCTTCACTATGAAAAGAAAAATATTTTAGCTACACCGAACCTCCTTTAGTGGCCTCAAAGTTGCTGTCTTTTAACTTGTTTGGTCCCAACACTAGACTCTCCATATTTTCCCCACCTCCATGTTTTTAGATTGCTTTAAAATGCCTTGCTGATCCTTTAACACAAAACAGTTTTTCATCCCTTTTCTCCCTACATCTAAATTCCTTTGTGGACGATGTCTTTATTTAAACATACCTATTAAGATTCAAATCTGTTGTTTTTTTCTTTTTTTTAGGAAAGCAACATTAACTCTCACATCTAGTGGCCGGTGGGGTAACACAAGGGGGCGTTGAAGCATAAGGGAGGGACCACTAGAGAGGGACAAATAATCTTCGGTAGTGTCCATAACAGGGTTACTATTTGATGGTGTCCCTGTATATCAAGAACAAAGTTATGTGGATGGGTCTTTGAAGAATCAGTTAGTCTCAGTTTTGCCTGCATTGGAGTGGGCTGCAGTGTTATCAGGGTATGTTAATCAAAGACTCATACAGGGGTGTGGAATTTATAAAATAAACTGCTTGTCCTATGGACGAAATGCAACTCAAATCTACTTGTCCTAAAAAAAATCTACTTGTCCCACCTATCGATAACAT
Source organism: Lissotriton vulgaris (assembly GCF_964263255.1). Classification (NCBI taxonomy): domain Eukaryota; kingdom Metazoa; phylum Chordata; class Amphibia; order Caudata; family Salamandridae; genus Lissotriton; species Lissotriton vulgaris. The sequence continues at coordinate 423,410,704 of NC_141693.1, read as the reverse complement.
CAATCACAAGGGCGAACATGAAAACATTTGCCCATTATATAGCTTTAATATATTATCTGTATTTGGGTGTGGTAAGTTTTTGTTATTGTTTTCAGGATGGTTTATATGTATATTGGGAAGTGGATATCGATGCAGCATAGATTGAATGAATGTACCATTAAGGTGGTACATTATAAGGCTGCGTTGTGGGCATGATTGGGCCAAGAGTTGTCAAACGTGTACTACAAGTTGATGTGCTCGCGTAGCTCACTCTGGATGTGCTGTTGAAGAGAAAATACTGACAACTGAATGGCCTGTTACCATGCTATGCACAGGATGGTGCTAGCAGTTGTGTCTAATATGCACTGCTGATATAATGAGGGGGGTCTGTTTTCGAAAACTGGTGTATGTAGGGGTGTTAGTTGTAACAAGGCACAGAGAGAGGATTATAACCTCCTCGGTCAGATGAACAGATCTCACAGCTGTTTTCTGATTGGGCCTGCGACATCCACAGAAGTAGAACAAGGAAATGCAGTGATGCATTAAAAGCAAGAAAGCATGACATGCAGGACCTCCATGCTGGGGAGAGGTACTTAAGCACATGCCCTCTAGAACCCAAGATACAAAGCCATTGTCCATCTCTCTCATCACTAATGTGTCATCAGTGATTTCACAAAAAGGACAGGTTGATACAGAAAGAAACCTGCGTAATTACTTTGACTTAATGTGGCCCTTTGAAAGTGCATGAGGAAGATGAGGAGGCTGAACCAGTAATTATACGATTATCTCTCTCAGCCATTCTTGGCATATAGGGGAGTTCACTGAGGAGGGACTGGAACATTTCCACACATGCCTCCATTATGCTGGGATAACTTTAAGAGAAATGGAAGGTTCTCCTTTAAAGCCACCTAGAGAAAAGAGGGCTAATAGGGGAGGATTAATAACCTCTCATTCACTCTATACTGTAAGGGGAGCTGCAAAAAGCTCCCTCACAACTGAGGAGCTTATGGGCAAAGTTGAAGCCCTCTCACACCTTGACTACTTAGGTGAATTCACTCTCCCGGAGATGAAACATTTTTTCACCATCGCTAGTTGAAGGTGCTCTGAATGATGGCTATAACAGCACTTACAGCTGTGAGAAAAGCACATGGAGATTCTATAAGAGAAAAAATAATCCCTCTCGTAGTCACTAATATGACTGAGGGAGCTCACTTATGAAGTAGCTAATAAATTCTATTAATATAGGATTTTTCAGTAACAGTTTGAATTAGTAGAACAAATGGAGAGAAATAAATGATGTAGGTGAGGACCAGTCAAAGCAAAAAAAAGAGAAAAAAATTGGAATTTAATATTAAATTGTGTTGTCTCGGTTGGTCAGTGATTGAAGAGCCTGAAGATAGCTCACAGCACTTAATGCTTTTTATAAACTATGATCTCTGCAATATGATTTTGAAGCAAATTATTTCCAATTCATGAGATTGTCCCCTTTTCTCACAGCAAAATATTTGGGTACATTGAAGCCAATTTGCTTCAGAGTAATATATCGGGCCAAAATGTGAACAGCTTGATTATGGGTGAATTTTATTCACCAGCCCTAAGGAACATTGGAAAGTCGTCTATGCAATACAGTCAAAGGCCATTTGTAGTCCTGCCTTAACCCAGTAGTAGCTCTGTGACTCAGTATCCCTCGGACTGCACACACAAACCCACTGCTCAGACACAGAAGGCCACTAAACACACACTGCCACTGCACAGATGCACGAGCCCTTCCGAGACATACACAATAGTGAAGACACACATGAAACCCTGCAGACACACATGAGACCCTGCACACATGACACAGCAGATGCACACTTCTTGCGAGACACACACACCCCCCTTAAGACACAGTACCCAACTAGAGACAAAGTTTCCCTGGCAGACACACAAACCCTCCCTGTAGAGACAGAGACACTCTGGGAGTGACACCCACACATCCTGGCACTGATACACACACCCTGGAACAGAGCACACATTATTGAAAAACACAAACCCCCTTGCACAGACACACAGAGTATGCAGAGAAAGTCCCTGCAGACACATACTCCGACACAGAGAGACAGACCTTGAGGTACACACATGCACACACCTTCCCACTTTGATACGCACAACCCAATGCAGAGACACGTGTACCACACATACACTCAACATTGCAATGACAAACAGACACCTTCCAAATGTGCACAATTCTACCCTACACAATCTGCTGATAGCACGTAACTACAGATATGCGAACCCTGTAAACAAAAACACACAGGCACACTGCAGCAAACACATTCAGCAGGCCTACCATCAGCAAAACACTACCCAAATGGTTTATCCTGTTGCCTGGTCAGTGCATGATATCAAGCAGTTGCATTAAGTGCTATTAGGAAGGGGGACTTGCCTTCTGGAATCAACACAGGGGAAAAACAGACAGGTTCCATACACTCTCTGGTCAGGGAAGAATGGAGAAATGTAGCCTATATTGGAGATGTGGGCCCGCTTGACAGCTGGTTGACGGCTGATGGCCTGCTGGTTTAAGAGTTTTAGTGCAGGTAGTGGCATTCACTTATTTTGGCACTTGTAGAGAAAATAAATAGCTTTCAAAAGACAGATTGTGAGTGACTCTGTGCTGCAGTGACTATATCCATATACCCTTGCACACAAACCTAGGCCCCTAAGCACATAAGTGTAAATACATAAATCGATCTGACACACTGCATGTTTCCCTTAGTCTGAATATTGGACATCAGAAGCCTGGCAGGAGCAATTATGTGAGAGATGGGTTTGAGGGGAAAGAATGAGCGCAAGTGCGTTATGTGACACGAGCCATGTTCATAGGAAGCCTGATGGGGAGGGAAAGAAAGAAACACCTCCATCAGGCCTGGGGCGGATATTGGAGCCCGAGTGGAAGAAAACACCAACGAGAGCAGGCATCAGAGGCCCTGGGGGAACTAATAGCTGAAAGGGGGCACAGACGTCAGAACCACGAGGCGCAAGCTTTAAGGGGAGGCAGGCAGGAAACTCTGTCATAAACATGTCAGCTGAGAGCAACGAGATTTGGTGTGGCGAGAACCCCTCCCAGCCTCTTACCAGCTGCTTCTGAAGATGAATTATACGAAACTGTCTTCTCCCTCCTTCACTGCCTCACGAACAGTGTGTGGCGCCTTGCGGCCAATAGCAAAACCGTGCCTGGCCCTAAACACACCCTCGCAGCAAGAATGCAGTTTCCTGCGGAGTGGTTTTAAAGTATTTCCTTGGCAAATACCCGGCTAAAATCTTGGGCTTCTAGTCTATTACAGGTCTTGATACTTTTCCCATGCTGGTTGAATTTCATTATGCTTTTGTAACTGTCTGTGTACACCAGAGTGCAACAGCTTTATCCTGCTTATGGTTAGTTAATATCTAGTTGTCCGTCGGGCAAAATCCACATTAAATCTTCTTGCCCTTGACAGAAACCAACATGTCTCGGGCGTCGGGCGATATGAATTCCACCCCCCTGCTCATAAATACTTTGGGCTTGAGAGCACCAACACCATTCCTTTCACCTTCAAATCAGATCTTGGCTCTGCAACGCTGATTCACAGAACTGTTTTGCCTTATTGGATTGCTCAGTGTCAATTCCTTATCAGGCTCTTCACGTATGTGTGATGAGGATGGCATCCAGAACCACTCACGGGACTGACCACTGGTCACATGCGGCATCTGCTGATGATCTCTGGCAAACGAGTATATCGCCCACTCGCTATAGTGGTGGTTGCATGTACATTGTGGATGGTCTTTGATATCGTCTTTATAATTAGCTCCACTTCTCTTCTGGCTTTCAGCCACTGGGTAACTCCATGTGTTTTATGCCCAAGGACTCAAGATGGTTGGTTATTTCTACTCCATTAGAAGAGCCCCCATTGTTTGTCCTCCTGCAACACTCCATGAGTGGCTATTATCATTTGAAGCTGTGGGATCACCTCATTGACAGATACTGTCTATGACCTGCACTTCGGGGTACTTGGAATAGTCACTAGCTAATACCAACATACTACATATCTGTCTTTTGGAAGATTACCAAAGTCTGCACTTGCCCTCACCAAGGGTGCACATGGATCTCTTCTGTGATGACAGGACCCATAGGTTAAGGGTTCCCAGCTGCTTGGCACATCAGGCATACCTGGATTACTCCCTCAACCATCTCATCCAACTTTGGAAACCAGAGTTAAGTCTGGATCTAACTTTTCATCTTCCACCATCCCCTGGTGCCCTGCATGAGCCAGCCTGACCACTTGCAGGTTGAGAGTTTTGGGATTTACCAGTCGATGTCCCAGAAGGAAGCATCATTCCTCTGATTTTGTTAGCTTTTGTCTCACGATGTAGGGAATGACTAGGATTTGGTTTGCTGTGTAACATGAGATTTTAGAGTGCCTCAGTTCCCTGTTCGCATTGTATTTTGGCTCAATTGTGTGCAGTTCTTTTCCTCCCTGGTCCTCTGAATCCCCTCTATAGATAATGGTACTGGTTAAAACCTCTCAAACACTAATTTTACATCCTTTTCTGTCTCTTTAGCTTGGATGTCTTCCTTCGCAACCACAGCCCCCAGTTGCTCAAACAGCTAGTCAAACAGGTTTTGGGACCCCTGTTTATACTTAACCACAAAGAAAAGTTTTGCACCTGCAGCTCCCGTTTCTCAATCATGGGAGGTGGCTTTGAAGCAGATCCTTGAAAGAGCTGGATTCATTGTTTGTGGTCTGTGTGCAAAACACACAAATCCTCATACACATATAAAGGGAAGTTTCTGCTCCCCCAACGGATGGTGATAGCTTCCATCTCAATTTGTGAGAATCTTTGCTGAGTGGTGTGAGGGCTCGGTTGGCATAGTGGCTGGCATAGTCATTTGGTGCCCACTCACCAAAGCATTGTCTTTGGGACTAGTCCAGTGGAGTTTGCATCTACAAAAAGCTTTGTCCTTTTGGATGAATTGAAGTACACCTGAGTAGTGCTGGCAGAGAGTGCTTCTTTAGTGTTCCTGGAGGACAGGTCATGGGCTTCTTCCCACGCCTATGAAGTCTCTGCTTTGGTGAGCTCTCTCATGGGAGCAATAAGGGATGTCAATTTTTTGGGTGGGATTTAAAAAAAAATTTTTTATTGGTATTTACTTGATGCATTATGCACAAAAGGAAAACGAAACATAACATTTTTATATATATATATATATATATATATATATATATATATATATATATATATACACATATACATGCATTTCGGAGTCTGTTGTCTGGGGTCAGACTGATTGTCGTGTCCTACTCTTTTTGTGTCCCCCGTGAGGTCTGTTTTACATAGAAACATAAAACATACATCACATAGGTTGTTGCGTGTTGAGTTGAAGCAGAGAAAAACGTGTGGTGCCAGAACGCCGGAGCTGGTTTAGTTTGTTCGCCCGGTCCAAGTCGTCTATGGGGGTTTCTAAGTGTCAAGGAATCTGTCTAGTTTTGTCCACATCCCTCTGTCGGCGTGTCTGCCTGGTGTGTGTCTGAGTGCAGTGCTATCAGACCCTCTGAGAAAGGTCACCCAGTTCAGCCATCCTTTAAATGTGGCTTTGGGTGGGCGTGGCCAAGATGGCGGGGTGAGCGGACGCTTCCTCCCGTAGCTCCTCCGGCCCGGCTCAGCTCGAGCCCCTTTCTTGCGCTTCTCTCCCCCCGCTGATGCTCAGCGAGTGCGAGGAGTGTGGCGGAGTACTTGGCGCGCACATTGATGTCACTTTGGCTCTAATCGCTTCGGAGGAAGCACTTCAAAAGTTTGGTCAAAGATCGAGGAACGGAGGAGAGCCTGGGAGGCGGAGCGAACTGCAGTGCTGTCCAGACGCCTCGGCTGGGCCTGGTGCTGAAAGCTGACGATCCGGAGGGGATCGGACCCGCCGCGTGCCGGAGGATAGCGGAGCCCTACAGGCGGGGCTTTGGCGGCACAGAGGACTTTACATTCGAGATTTGCGCTTTGGCCCCCCGACTAGCGACGGCGACACACTGAGCTGTGTAGGCCCGGCCCTGTGACCGACGACTGGGGACCTCGACGCTGGGATCGGCCAGCTCGGGCCTTTCTGTGAAACTGTTTGGCATCGGCTGTGGAACTTCTCTGATTGCTGTGATCCCGGGGGGCGCCGGTGGTGTCGACAGCCCGGACCGCTCTTCCCGGCCCCGCCCTGCCGCCATCTTGTCCCCGGAGGACTGGTGTTGGTGGCCTCCGTTGGTGCCCTTGGCTGGCGGGTGCTTGCGGTCGCCTCCGCTACTAAACTAACTTCCTGTGGGACGTGCTGAAGGGGGACCCCTGCTCTGGCCCATGATCGCCGCCCTGGTTGGGCGCCACGACTGGCAGTGCCCGGACTGGTCCGCCATTTTGTCGCCTGTGACGCAGCACCCCTGCTTGCAGAGCGGTCCCCACATCTGGCGCTCGCCGACGACTGGGCATCCCTGAGGCGGCCGGACCTGAGCCCGCTCGTCCACTGCAACGACTACGATGACTGGGAGAGGCGGCTCGAAGAAGGGGGACCGTACCCTGCCGGATATGCTTGGCAGGGCCCAGCAGCTGCGGGACAGAACACAGCCGTCGCCGGGGTCCTCCCGAGCCTCGGTGGATGCGGCTGGGAGAGAGCCGCCGGTCACGAGGTCCTTTATGGAGGAACTGTTTAGCTCCCTCAAGGAAGACTTTCAAACGCTGAAGAAGGAAGTGGCCAGTGAGGTCAGTGAAGTTCACAGGGAGGTGGAGGGCCTCGGAGAGCGAGTTGAAACAGTAGAGACGGCGGCCCAGCGCCGGGATGAAGAGATAGTCCATCTTCAACAAGACGTTCTCCGCCTCCGGGAGCAATGTGTTGAGCTCCAGGCCCACTCTGAGGACCTCGAGAACAGGTCCCGGCGGAACAACATCCGGGTGCGTGGTGTCCCATCCGCGGACGAGGGGGCCGACTTGGTGGCCTATCTGCAGGACTTGTTCCGAGAGATCCTGGGGGAAGATGCAGACTTCCCTGTCCGCATTGACAGAGCGCATAGGGTTGGTCGACAGCGCCAGTCAACGGCGCCCCCACCGGGCATTTTGGCATTCTTGCCCGACTTCCCGCTGAAGGAACGCATCATGGCGGAGGCCCGAAAGAAGCAGCCTCTAACTTTCAGGGAGCGACCTGTGGCGCTCTACCAAGATCTGTCCGCCATCACGCTGCAGAAGCGCAGGTCCTTCAGGATTGCCACTGACTTTCTGCGCGAACACGAGACGCCTTACTCCTGGGGACACCCTTTCTGTCTGATCTTTAGGTGGAACGGGGTGCTGCACCAGCTGCGCTCCCTACAAGACATCTGCGGGGTCCTGGGGCTCACGGCTACAGAGGAGGACGGAGCTACACCGATGTGGAGGCGCCCAGAGAGACGGAGCTTACGGAGGTCAATGAGGAGACAGTCGCCAGCGAGTGCAGGGCGTCCTGATTCCCCTACTATCAGTGCGGACATGGCCGATGCTTTGAGGGCGGCGGCCAGGGACTTGGCCGACTCCAACGGCGTGGCCTTGACGGCCTAATTTCACTCCGGGGGGAGATGTTCTTAGCTTTCACGATGCTGGGTTTGGGGCCGGGGGTCGGGGGGGAGCGGATGGAGGTGAGTGGCTGAACGTCCACTTTGCTGCTTTCTACGGACTTGCCCGTTTTGGGGCTTGACTGAGACAATGGGGTGTTTATGTTTGTTTTTGGCTAGTTGCCATGGGTATGTTTTGGGAGAATGTAAGGGTTGTTGTGTTGTTGGGGAGGTCCCGTCCGATGCTGTCCATGCCCATGCATTGGCCTGTCCTGGCCTTTCCCGCACGCCTGCCCCTTGTGTCCCGCCCGCTGATCCCTTGCTTGCAACATAGCGTTTCTGGTCCCCAGGTGGAATGCCGTCCTTCAAGGTAGTGACCCTTAATGTTAAGGGTCTGAATAACCCCGTGAAGCGAAGGGCGATCCTATCATTGCTGGAGGGGACACAGGCGGATATATGCCTCCTGCAGGAGACTCATTTGCTGTCCCGGGATTGCCATAGGCTGCGCTCTGCCAAGTTCCCCACTCAGTTCTTCTCCTCGGCGGCGACCAAGACTGCGGGAGTAGCCATTCTTTTAGCGAGCTCCTTTAGAGGTGAGGTTCTGTACAAGTATGCCGAACAGAAGGGGAGGCTCCTTGCATATCGCATGCGCCTAGGGGGAATAGCTTTCACGGTTGGCTCAGTTTATAGCCCGAATTATCACCAGGATCGTTTCTTGGACTCAGTGTTGGTGGACGTCGCGGCCTCTCCCGACCGCCATGTTATCCTGGGGGGAGACCGTAACATTGTTTTCGACTCTGCTATGGACAGGTCGGCGCAACGCTCCCCGCAGACGGGGGAACTTTCCCGCGCGGTGAAGGATCGGATTGTGGAGATGGATTTGCACGACCTCTGGCGCTCTAAGCACCCCACTGATAGGGATTACTCCTACTTTTCCCATGCGCACCGCACCTACTCGCGACTGGATTACCTCCTGGTGAGTGGGCCTATGTGCGTTGCCACCACAGCGGCGGACATTGGGGTCCTGTCTCTGTCCGACCATGCGCCAGTTTCCGGTGTTTTCAAGTGGCCGGTAGCCTCTCCCTCTCGGGGGACATGGCGCCTTCGCGATACCCTTTTACATAAAAAGTCTGTTGTGAAGCGCATAGGGGAGGTCATGCAGGATTATCTGATTCATAATGGCAACTCCGACACGTCCCAAGCAACGCAGTGGGCGGCTTTGAAGGCGGTCCTCCGGGGGGAATTTATTTCCATCTCCTCAGCCGAAAATAAGGAACGGCAACGTAAAAGGGACGAACTGACCGCGCGGGTCCGGGACCTTGAGCAGGTCCATCGCCGTACAGGGGCTCCGAGAGTTTGGAGGCAGTTGAAAGCGGTGAGGAAGCTCCTGTCGGCACTGGATCTTGATAGGGCGGAGTATGCCGCTTTACGCCTGAGGCACGCCTTCTACTCAGGGGGGGACAGGTGTGGTAAGCTCCTACCCACCGGCTCCGGGTCGCACAGCAGCGTAGTGTCGTGAAGGAACTGATGGGCGCGGACGGGGTTGCTGTTTCTGGTGACACAGAGGTGGCGGAATCTTTTCGCTGCTTCTACGAAGCGCTGTATGCTGGGGAGCCCTCCTCGCCGCGAGACGCCGAGGACTATTTGGAGTCAGTGGCCCTCCCGGTGCTGGATCCCGCCCAGGCGGAACATCTGCAGAGGGACATCCATGTTGAGGAGGTAGTCTCCGCTATAGCGCGACTGAAGCATGGTATGGCCCCGGGCCCGGATGGCTACACATCCTTGTTTTATAAGACCTTCTGCGCCGCTGTGGCCCCTATCCTGGCTCGACTGTTTAATTCGTTCTCCGAGCCTGGCGCCATCCCACCGGACCTCCTGAACGCAACGGTATCGGTCATCCCGAAACCCGGGAAAGACCGGGCCTTGTGTGGCTCGTACAGGCCTATCTCGCTCTTAAATGTCGACCTCAAGTTATATACGGGGATCCTAGCGTCCAGGCTTGGTCTACACCTACCAGGACTAGTGGAGGCGGACCAGGCTGGCTTCGTACCTGGTAGACAAATGGTTGACAACACCAAGAGGGTAACGCATGTACTAGAGAAGGCCCCGCGGATCCCGGGGGAGCGGATGCTGCTATCAGTTGATGCGGAGAAGGCCTTCGACAGAGTTCATTGGCCGTACCTCGAACTGGTTCTCAGGAAACTGGGTATCGGTGAGAAGTTCCGCACCATGGTCTTCAACTGTTACAAACGTCCTTCGGCGTCGGTGCGAGCCAATGGGTGTAGCTCCGGAAGTTTTGCCATCGAACGCGGTACGAGACAGGGTTGCCCCCTCTCGCCGCTTCTGTTGGCCCTCTACATGGAGCCGTTTGCTCAGAGGATTCGCAACAACCCTGACGCTATTGGGGTCAAGCTGGGCCAATCTGTCCACACGGTCAGCCTCTACGCGGACGATGTCCTGCTGACCCTAGACGACCCCAGGAGATCGCTCCCTGCTTGCGTCCAGGAACTGGACGCCTTTGCGCGTGTGGCCGGCTTCAAAATGAATATGAGCAAGTCGGTGGCGTTGGATGTGTCCCTGGCGGCGGATACCAGGAGGGACCTTCAGCGCCTTTTCCCCATGCAGTGGTCCTCGTCTACGGTGCCGTACCTGGGGATCCTACTGGCGCCCACACTACCTGAAATGGTGACAGCCAATTACACTTCCCTCGGTAGGAAGATCAAAGAGGAACTTGGCCGCTGGAGCAAGGGCCTTCTGTCTTGGCTGGGTCGCATCGCGGCGGTTAAGATGACGGTGCTGCCCCAGATTCTGTACCTCTTTCGCGCTCTGCCTCTCCAACCCCCTGTGGGTTGGATAAGACAAACGCAGGCTGACATCTCCCGCTTCGTTTGGCAAGGCCGCAAGCCACGGATGAAGAGGGTCCTCTCCACGCTTGCTCCGGAGGCAGGGGGTCTTGGTATCCCGGACCTCCGTAAATATTTCCAGGCAGCGCAACTGCGATACTTGGTGGAGTGGAGCAGGTGGGAGTCCGACAGACACTGGCTTTTTCAAGACCAGGAGGTGGCGGGACGCACCCTCCAGGAGGTTCCGTTCTTACGCCGCACGCATCGCCCTGCTAATTTCTACGCCTCTTTTGTTACGCGGGTCCCCCTGAGGGTGTGGGACGCAGTTTGCGAGACTCATGACCTGACCACTTTCCCCTCGCCGTTTACTCCCATAGCGGGTAACCCGGACTTCTCCCCAGGGATGGAGCCGGGGGCCTTCTCCCATTGGGTGAGCGCGGGCTGTAGGGCGCTTTTCCAGATCTACGGGCCGGAAGGCGTGATTCCTTTTCAACCACTTCGGCAGGAATTCGGCCTGACGGAGATGGACAGACTGCGCTATATGCAGGTCCGACACTGGGCTCTCCAACCCCAGGTGCGCGACACCGCTGCTCGCCAAATCACACCGTATGAGCGGTGGTTGGTGACTCGGTCCTCGGATGCCAAGCTGATTACCGATTTGTATAAATTCCTTCAGCCCCCGCCGTTCCACTACTATAACCCGGGGAGGGAGCGCTGGCACAGAGAATTGGGTAGGACACTCAGCCATAAGGAGTGGGACAAAATTGCATATCGGGCGCGGCACTCTGCATATCACACGGGACTTACGGAGACCTTCACTAAGGTGTCTACTTATTGGTACTACACCCCGGAGAGGCTGTATGAAATGCATAGACACACTGACAAGGGGTGCTGGCGGGGATGTGGACAGGAGGGTACCCTCTCACACATTCTTTGGGCTTGCCCGGTGCTGACTGCTTATTGGAAGGAGGTTTTGGATGAGGTGGATAATCACTTTGAGATTGAGCTGCCGCGCTTCCCAGCGTATGTTTTGCTAGGCCTTCCCAATGACCTGATGTATCCGTTGAAGTCCCGCAGGGGTAGACAGATTGCTATTGCGCTAGGCTCAGCGGTCCAGAACATTCTTGTCCACTGGCGTACCACCACTGTCCCCTCCATTACGGGTTGGTTGCATAGGCTCTGGCAGGTGTTGGGAATGGAGAAGATGTCGCTCACGGTGGCTGGGGATGTAGATCAATTTGAGGAGCTGTGGCAACCCTTCCTAGCATTACTGTCCACGGAATTCCGGGAGCTTACCTGCCCGAGGTACCTTCGACTTCTTAGGCTGACGCTGCCGACGACCCCGGCGGATTAGACTGCACGGGGGACAGGATCTGAGGGGATGGGGGGTGGGCTGATTGGGGCAGGTTATCCTAGTACAGGGCCATTGGACGGGGGAGTTGGGGTGTTGTTTTTCTTTTTCTTCCTTAAGGGGGTGGGGGGATCGGAGGGACTGGGTTGCGCCTTGATGTGTCGCTGATGGCTATCCGCGCTCGGCTTGGGTGGGGTGTTGAGGTGCATGCGAGGGTCACACAGATTGCTTATTTGCCTTACATTCGCTGTATTTTTCTTCTGGACCACCGGACTACTCTTCGCCAACGCTCCTGAGATGCACTTCTTCCTTTATTGTGCTGTATGTAACCTTAACCTCCTATTCCCCTCCCCCATGTTTTTCTATCTTAATAAAATGCTTTAAACCTAAATGTGGCTTTGGAGGTGTCCTTCGACTTGGCTAAGACTGTTTTGACTTCAGTCGTAAGGAGGAAGTCTAGGAGGTTTCTGTCCTCTTTAGTAGGGATTTCTTGTGTAATGTGTGCTTTGATAGTTGTGGCAAATCTTTCTTTAATACTGCACCTTAGTACTCTGTTTATGAAGTCAGACACCCTTTTCCAGAAGTTTTTGACCTTGATACAGTGATAGATTAGGTGCTCCGGGTCCCCCCTGTGTGTGCCGCAGTTCCAGCAGATGTTGTTATCTCTTATGTCTATTGAGGCAAGGTGGGCTGGGGTCCAGTATGCTTGGTGCAGGAGCCAGAATTTGGTTTGAGCTAGCACTGGGGATATCATGTATTTTGACGGGGTTGCCCTTAGGGTTTGTAGTTCTCCTTCTGTGAGTTTGGAGCCTATTAGGGTCTCCCAGTAGCTGGTGTTTTTAGCGTTGAGTTTGGAGTAGACTGGTCGGAGGAGTTTGTAGAAGAGCGATATTTGGTGGCCTGTGTTTATAGTTTCCATATATTGGAAGATCAATGGTTTCACTTTGCTTAATTTTGCCTTTGTCAGAGCGGTTTTTATTGCTAGGAAATTGTATAGTTCAATGTCTGGTAGATCGTATTTTGCTTTCAGACTATTAAAGGTATGTCTTTCTTCGTCAGTTGCTATTTGGGACGGGAACGGAATCCCTCGTTTTCTCCATGCCGCCATGTCGAGCGGTTTCTTTCTGTATATAATCTTGGGGTTTGCCCTAAGTGTTTCCCACTGTGAGTATCTGATGCTGTTTGCGAGTTTCTGATCTACTTTGAGCAGTGCGTGCCTTGTGATCCTGCTTTGAGCAGTGCGTGCCTTGTGATCCTGAAGATTTGGTTGTTCTTGAGTGTTTGTTTGTTGGTTGTGAGGAGTGTTAGTGGGCTTGTGTTGTTTAGAATTGCTTCCTCTATGGCGAGCCATGTCGGTGTGTATTGCTGTTTCAGGAGCATCCAATGCATCCCCTGTCTGGCTATGAAGGCTAGCTGAAATGTTCTCAGATCCGCTACATTGAGTCCACCCAGTTTCTTCTCTAGTCTGAGTTTTTAGGATAATTCTGGGTTTCTTCTCTCTCCATATGAGTTTGTTTATCATTCTGTCTAATTTCCTGTGGAAGTCGTCAGTGAGTGCTAAGGGTAGCATACCCGCAAGATAGTTAACTATGGGGGTTATCATCATCTTAATAGTGTCTATTCTGCCCCACCACGTGATGTATTTCGGTGACCAGGTTTCTAGTAGCCCTGTGATCTTCTCTAGGGTTGTTTTCTCGTTTTGTTCTAACGTTCTTGTTCGACTCTTACCAAATTGGATGCCTAGGTATTTGACAAAACCCGGCTGCCAGACCAGCCCTGAGGTCCCTATTACGTGTCTTGTTGTGTGCATGTTGAGGGGCAAGCATTCTGATTTGTCTCTGTTGGGTTTGTATCCTGAGTGGCTGCGTATGTCTCGATTGATTGCATGAGAGCTGGTATGGACTGTTTGGATTTTCCGTTATGATAAGTAGGTCGGCCGCATACGCTGCCAGTTTGGCTGTGGTGCTGTTGATTGTCACGCCTGCTATGTCTCCGTTAGCCAGAGTGTCTCTTATAAGGGGCTCCAGCGCTAAAAGGATCAGTAGTGGTGATAGCGGGCACCCTTGTCTGGTCCCTCTTTCAAGTTTAAATTGGGCTGAGGAACTACTGTTAATGCATATCTGTGCTCTGGGGTTTTTGTACAGTGCCATCACTTTCTTCGTGTGGCTGTCGCCTAGATTGTGTGCTTGAATGCTTTTCTCTAGGAAGCCCCAGGATACTCTGTCGAAGACTTTTTCTGCGTCTAATGTGATGGCTAATGCGGAGTTTAGTGAGTTTGAGCAGTGGTCTATGACTTGACAGAGCAGTCTTGTGTTGTCGTGTGACATGCGAGTTTTCATGTAGCCTAGCTGTGTGTTTCCTATCAGATGTGGTAGTACCTTGATTAGTCTTGTGGCGAGCACTTTGGCATATAGCTTACAGTCTAAGTTTATGAGTGATATGGGGCAATAGTTTTTTGGCCATTGCGGGTCTTACCCATCCTTGGGGATTACTATTATGTTGGCTTGTGTCATAGTTTCTGTAACTATACCCTCTTTGGCGCACTGGTTGAAGCTTTTTGTTAGAATTGGGATAAGTTGTTCTTGGAATGTTTTATAGAAGGGTGCGGTGTACCCGTCTGGACCTGGGGCCTTGTTATCTTTTAGAGATTTTGTAGCTAGCCCAACCTCACTTTCTTTTATGTCTTGGCCAAGTGTTTTCGCGTCTTCCTCTGTTATCTTTGGTAAGGTTAGTCTGTCTAGGTAGGCCGAGCACCTTTCCTGGTCAATGCTGTCATCCTTTGTGTAGAGATCTTTGTAGAACTCCATGAAGGTGTGTAGGAATTCCTTGTGTCTGGTGTGTGTCTTGTTGTTTGAGTCTGTGATTCTGGAGATGCAGTGTTGTCTTTGTTTGTGTTTGAGGTTGAGGTATGATGCTAGTACTTTCCCTGCCATGTTGGCTTCACAGAGGTTGATCTGTTTGTATGTTTTTATCCATAGCCCTGCTCTTTCGCTGAGGATCCTGTTGTATTCATATTTCCTCCCTGTGAGTTCTATCAGGACAGTTGTGATTGAGGTGTCAGCAATATGTTTGGTCTCTAGTTGTTTGATTTGTGTTTCTAGCTTGTCTAGCTGCTTTTTGGCTTCTCTGTCCCTTCTGGCTTTGATTTCTATCGGTGTTCCCCTGATGGTCGCCTTAAGGGCGTCCCATAGGGTTTTTGGGTCTTATGTCTGGCGTGTGGTTCTCTTTTACGTAGTCCTTGATGGCTTGTTCAATTTTGTCCTTGTCTTCCTGTCTCGCTATCATTATGTTGTTGAACCGCCATCTGCGGGTGATTTGGTCATTTTGTCGGCCTGTTAGTTGTAGGCTGATGCATGAGTGATCTGAGATTGCTCTTGCAGTGATGTCTGTGTGTTCTATGAGATGTGTGTGTGAGCCTGAGATGAGGATGTAGTCGATTCTGCTGTAGGAGTTATGTGGTCTGGAGTGAAAGGTATAATCTCTGGTGTCTGGGTGCTGTAGTCGCCATGGGTCTTGCAGATCGAATCTTTTACATATGTTTTTCAGAGTGTAGTATGAGACGGGCCGTGTTTGCGCGCTTGATTGTCTGTCTAGTGTGTGGTCCAGGACCAGGTTAAAGTCTCCGGCCACTATGTTCATGTCGCTCATCTGGTTCCCTTCTATTTTTCTTGACACTCCCTCCCAGAATGCTGTGTCGTCTGTGTTTGGTGCGTATATGTTGGTTACAAGCAAGGTTTCTTCCCCTCTTTTGAGGCTGGTGATCAGAAGCCTGCCTTCGTCATCGTTCTGGGCACTCTCAATGGTTAACTTGGTCTTAGTGTTGACTAGGGTGATTACTCCTCTTTTTTTCCCTATCACTGGCGAGCATGCTAGTTGGCCTATCCACCTTGCTCTGAGTTTGTTTGCTTCTTCCATAGATAGTTTTGTTTCTTGTAGGAGAATGATATCGCTTTTGGTCTTTGCTAGGAAGTCTAACGTTTTTTTCTTTTTATTGGATGGTTCAGACCTTTTACGTTGAGGGAGATAATCTTAAGATTCGACCTCTCCACTACAACTTTTGGTTGCCTGCCCTGTATCTGTAAATCATAAATCGTAAATCATACGTTCTTATATAGCGCCCTTCACCGTAAGGTCTCAAGGCGCTTGCTTTGGGAACCCGTCCTGGCTTTTCCCTGCGAGATAACCCCTACTGGGCATACCCAAATCCCCTGTATCTGTGTGCGTACTTTGTGTTGGTGTCCTGCTGCTTCTTACTTTTTGCTTAACTCCCTGCTTCCTGTCTACGGGCGTGGCTATGACAAGGACGTTACGTACTGGACAAACATGACATAAAGAACAAACATGACTAACGTGACACCCCCATGTACCCCCCCCTCTACTCCCTCCCCTCCCTTACTGCTGTGTCGAAACGTGGACGTGCGACAGCAAGGTCCCTCCCGCCCCGCTTCTCCTCTGGACTTCTCTTATATTTTAGGTCCGTTCTGCCTTCCCCCATCAGTAGCAGGCCTTGCATGGATATTCAAATTTTGCTCTAGTTTTATAAAGGATGTAAAAGGATATACAAGCTCCGCTTATCAAGTCTTTTGGTACATCTGATTGGTCTTTGTGGAATGTTCGTTCGTGTTCTCTTTTGTAGTTCATGTGGGGTGGGTGCTGCAATACAGCTTTCGATCATGCGGTGTGGCTGTAATGCTTGTGTTTACGTTCGTTTTTAGGGCTTGCCCCTTTTCCTATTCCGCAGGAATAGGAAAAGAGCCCTAATGCAGCCAAACCATACTTTCTGCTAAGGGGCTCTCCAGCGGATTTTGAGAAGTGCACGCCTTGTGCACGAGCTTGCCTCCTGCCTCCACATCAAAGCCATCCGTTGCTTTGCGCTCGGCCTCAGGCCGGCATTTCTCCTCCCCTAATTATTCACTGCATGGCCGGCCGGCACATCAAAGGCTGCTGCACCCCATGCATCTCGTCACCCTTCCTCCATTGTTTTCACTTCTTTCACGGCCGCTCTCTGCTTTGCGCTGGATTCATAACCTGCTGTGATGCTGGCCCCGTGAAGAACCTCTCTTGCCCCCCCTTAAAACTTGCTTCCATTGTGCTTGCATACCTATCAGTCACTGTAGTTATTACTGTTAAGAGCATCTTGCCCCAATTTAAACTTGCTTCTGTTGTGCTTGCATGCCTATCGGTATACAATAAACAATAATTCGTGATACATTAAAAACAACCTGCACTTCTAAAAGCACCTTAGAAACGGAAAACACTTTTTTATTATCACCGTATGCTGCCATAGCAAGAATTAGCTGCTGTCTGCTCCAACTGAGAACGTACTTCAACCCACTTGAACAAACGTTATCTGCTAAATTACCGAGTACCGTGCGCCCTGTGAGTTGAACCGCCCCCTGTTTCACTGCTGCCTCGAACACCTCGCAGCAAACCCGGCGCGCTGCTGGAGCCGTGCTCATTGTGTTCTGGTTACAACAATAAAAGCTTAGCTACAATTCTCTTGTGGCACTATGTAACATGCTACATCGCCCTTACTAGCCGCCTCCTATGGGGGCCGTTTTTTGGGGGGAGGGGGGAACTTTCAGCTGTTTTTGACTCAACTCCACTCTTACCCCCGTGGTGTCGGGAAAATTAACATAGCAGCGTGGCCTTTATGCTCAACTATCCACAAAGAGACTTTCGCAATGAAGACACTTCCAGACGTGGTGCGCCAATTGATCCCTTTGCAAATGGGGGTGCCTGTAATTAAATCCCCTTCCATGTAAAGCCATATTTGATTAAGCTACATTGCACCCCTACCCTCTGTCCGCCTATGCTACCAGCAACCTTCTGGATCGCAACCCGAGGTCAGCTCTATTCTCACACATCCGCCGTATCGGGGGCACCGCCTCCCACACCTATACCCGCCTTGCGATGGATGACTGGATCGCTGGTCCTCGTAACTCAAGGCTGGGCCTCCTGCCTCAACCCAAGGCACTGCTGTATTGACTTCAAGTGCCCCGTAAGTCCTGAAAACTCTTCAGCTTGTCCCCTGTGGTCTTTGTGAATCACTGCCCTCGCACCTCTGGTCCTTGCGAATCGCACTTGCTCTGCTCCAACTCGCTGCTCACGGTCAGGTTTCAGGTCTTGTCCTCAGGTCAGTTGTTCCTCTTCCCGGCGATTCCTCATTCCTTCTTCTCATTGCAAGGGGGGGGGGGGGTTGTGGTAACTCAGGGCTTTGTGCCCTTATTTAAACCCTCACCAGCTGCTTGCCAACTCGCCCCCCCCCCCCCCGATTGGAGGGGGGCGCCCAGACTTGCACGCAGAAGACAGCATTATACTGGCCTGGGTTCTCATCAAGTATTTTACCAGAAAAGTCCCAGCAATAGCTCCGTTTTTTACCCTACTCGTCTCCTCTGTGCACAACCCTCACCCACCCTCACTCACCCACACACCCTCACTCACCCTCAAACCCTCACCCACCCACAAACCCTCACCCACCCTCACACATCCCACTCTCACACACCCTCACACCCCCTCAACCTCACTCACCCTCTCAACCTCACTCACCCTCTCACCCTCACTCACCCTCTCACCCTCACTCACCCTCTCACCCTCACTCACCCTCTCACCCTCACTCACCCTCTCACCCTCACACACCCTCTCACCCTCACACACCCTCTCACCCTCACACACCCTCTCACCCTCACACACCCCCTCACACACCCCCTCACCCTCACACACCCCCTCACCCTCACACACCCCCTCACCCTCACACACCCCCACACACCCCCTCACCCTCACACACCCCCTCACCCTCACACACCCCCTCACCCTCACACACCCCCTCACCCTCACACACACCCTCACCCTCTCACCCTCACACCCCTCACTTACCCTCACACCCCTCACTTACCCTCGCACACCCTCACCCCCTCACCTCACCCCCTCACACATCCTCACCCCCTCACCCACCCTCACACCTCACCCCCTCACCCCCTCACCCCCACACGCCATCACTCCCCATCGCACCCACACACCCACATCCTCACACACCCTCACTCACCCTCACACCCTTACCCCTCTCACAACACTCACACCCTCAATCACCCTCACACCCCCTCACCCTCACACCCCCTCCCCCTCGCACCCCCTCACCCACACATCCCCACCCCCTCACACACCATCACACCCTCATCCTTGCACGCCCTCACCCTCCAACTCCACCCTCCAACTCCACCCTCCAACTCCACCCTCCAACTCCACCCTCCAACTCCACCCTCCAACTCCACCCTCCAACTCCACCCTCCACCCTCCAACGCCACCCTCCAACGCCACCCTCCAACTCCAACCCTCAATGCCACTTCACCAATCAATGCCACTACACCACTCAATGCCACAGCACCCCACAACACAACAGCACCACTCACCGCCACAGCACCACTCACCGCCACAGCACCACTCACTGCCACAGCACCACTCACTGCCACAGCACCACTCACCGCCACAGCACCACTCACCGCCACAGCACCACTCACCGCCACAGCACCACTCACCGCCACAGCACCACTCACCGCCACAGCACCACTCACCGCCACAGCACCACTCACCGCCACAGCACCACTCACCGCCACCGCACCACTCACCGCCACCGCACCACTCAACGCCACCGCACCACTCAACGCCACCGCACCACTCAACGCCACCGCATCACTCAACGCCACCGCATCACTCAACGCCACCGCATCACTCAACGCCACCGCATCACTCAACGCCACCGCATCACTCAACGCCACCGCATCACTCAACGCCACCGCATCACTCAACGCCACCGCATCACTCAACGCCACCGCATCACTCAACGCCACCGCATCACTCAACGCCACCGCATCACTCAACGCCACCGCATCACTCAACGCCACCGCATCACTCAACGCCACCGCATCACTCAACGCCACCGCATCACTCAACGCCACCGCATCACTCAACGCCACCGCATCACTCAACGCCACCGCATCACTCAACGCCACCGCATCACTCAACGCCACCGCATCACTCAACGCCACCGCATCACTCAACGCCACCGCATCACTCAACGCCACCGCATCACTCAACGCCACCGCATCACTCAACGCCACCGCATCACTCAACGCCACCGCATCACTCAACGCCACCGCATCACTCAACGCCACCGCATCACTCAACGCCACCGCATCACTCAACGCCACCGCATCACTCAACGCCACCGCATCACTCAACGCCACCGCATCACTCAACGCCACCGCATCACTCAACGCCACCGCATCACTCAACGCCACCGCATCACTCAACGCCACCGCACCACTCAACGCCACCGCATCACTCAACACCACTGAAGGTCACAGCATCACTCAGCACCACTAAAGGTCACAGCATCACTCAGCACCACTAAAGGTCACAGCATCACTCAGCACCACTGAAGGCCACAGCATCACTGAACGCCACAGCATCACTCTTTGCAACCAATCAACAACAACTGGTTCTAATATGTTCTCTCAATGTTTTAAGCTTTATTAGAAAGATCCTAATCAATGGTTACTTGCATATGAGGAGAGGAGTTATCACAAAAAAGTAAGGTTCAAGACCCTGGTGGCCGCAAGGTTAGTCTGGTCTGGGATAAGGAGAAAATTAAAACTAGGGAGAATGAACTACTATACCCCTCTGTATGGGAACCCATCGCTGCCGGGGGTATTTCATGACCCAGTTATGAGGAGCTGGGATGCATTAGGGGTTAAAACTATTGGGGACCTTATAGGGGCAACCGGTCTGATCTCCTTTGAGCAGGCACAACGCTTATATAACTTAGGGCGTAGAGACTTCTTTAAGTACCTACAAGTGAGGTCAGTTTTGCTAAAGAAACAGGGGGGAGACATGAACTTTCAAAGAATCGAATTGTTGGAATGTGTAAG
Source organism: Lissotriton vulgaris (assembly GCF_964263255.1). Taxonomy (NCBI): domain Eukaryota; kingdom Metazoa; phylum Chordata; class Amphibia; order Caudata; family Salamandridae; genus Lissotriton; species Lissotriton vulgaris. The sequence goes on along the minus strand of NC_141693.1, from coordinate 423,390,039 downwards.
GGATTTATTTATTTTTATTTTTAACGTTTTATAGAGCGCGAACATGATCCTTGCGGATATCAGAGCACTTTACAGTAAAAAAAAGTTTTTTATACATCAATTGAAGACAGGTCAGAGCACGAATATATCACATTATGTAAAGGCAGCATAGTAAAGGTACAACATAAAACTATCACATAGCGTGAAGGGGGATCCTCTATCTCGCAACTATACGGGGAAATTTGTAAATATAAAGAGGATGATTGTGGTAGAATGTATGAGAAGTGGAGAGTCAAACTAGGTCTAACAGGAAACGAGGCAGAGAAGTCATTAAAACTGTCAAACTCGGTTCTAAGAGTGGCAAACCTACAATCTCAACAATACAAGACTATGTTTGAACTTTACTACACTCCTCATAGAATAGCGCAGTGGGGGGGAAAAAGCGGGGGCATCTGTCCAAGATGTCCATCCACGCAAGCAGATACAATTCATATGTTTGCATCATGCCCCTCTCTAGATATATATAAAAAATCTTTGGAACAATTTTTTGCGGATTCTCTGGGGATTCATTTAACTTTGACTGATGAAGTTATGATTTTGGGTGTAGTGAGGGAGGGTGTAGATATTCTTCATCATGAGTTTCTGTATTTAGCTATGACCCTCAGTAGACTATGCATAGCCACACTCTGGAAGGATCCTAACCCCCCAACATTACAGCAATGGATCTCTCGAGTATTGGCCATATATATCTTAGAAATGGCCCTATATGAAAAAAGGGGGAGGGAAAAAAAAGAAGCTGGACTGAGGATATGGGCCCCAATAATTGGATGGAAAAGGAGGCTGGGTGAGATATAGGATGAAATGGGGGGAAAGTTTAACGCAATTAAGACTGTATGATATTTCATAATGATGGCTTTCTATTGTTCTTGGGATGAATTTTTCCCTTTTTATAACTCACTTCTCCCAGTCTATAGCTCTTCGAGTTTTTGAAAAATGCTTTATTTGTTTCGAATCTGATGGTAATGCTTTCTGAATTGTAAGTTATTTGTGTTTCTCTGGCAAGGTCTTATGAATTTGTAATTCTGATGTTGATGAAAAATATAAGTTATTTACAAAAGTTTAAGCTATTGCCATTATACATTACAATAACTTTTATTTAAGTATTAATTATTAAAACAAATAAAAGCCATTGTTATTTGTAATATTAATACTTCAAAGTCATGTAAATACAACCATATTGCATTAGAATGCTATAGGTGTCACGTTTGCAAAAGTTAAAAATATTGGCATTGTAAATGACAAAGCTAGTAATTTCCCTACTTTCAATACCAACACATAAATAAAATATTTGTCATTTGCAATACCAATACCTCAAACTTTCCTAATGCGAGACCTATTGCATTGCAAATGCTTGTTTTTGGGGGGGGCTTGACTCTTTGAGGTAGTTCGTATAAGACTTTAATGAGGTAGGTTTTGTTGTGGGTAGCATTTATGTTCTTGTCTTTTCCTTCTCATTGTGGAGGTCTGGTGAGACGCTTCTTTTGCTTGACATGGTTTGGCATTCCATTTCCTGTGATTTGGGTCCTGTTGGATCATCTGGATAGTTCAGTTGGGTCTTCGAAGGTTAGCATGACTCCTTTGTTGTTAATTCTGAACCTTGATGGGCCGGTGAATGAGAAGCTGATGTTTTCTTTCCTCAGTTTTTCCCTTTGGGCCAGGAATCCTTTCCTAATGTCTACTGTTGCCTTCGAGTAGTCCTGTGTAATGATGATCTTTTGTCCATTCCATTGTAGATTTGGGGTCTTCCTCGCCACTCCGAAGATGGCATCCGTATGATGTGAGCGTAGTGGTTTGCATATTATCGGCCTCGGCCCTGTTCTGTTGCTTTGCTCGAAGGCCGGCACTCTGTAGGCTTTTTCCACCTCAAAGGGGTTCTCGAATTTGAGGTTTGTTAGTTTTGGTATAAGGTTCTGTGTCATTGTGACACACGAGCCGGTTTTGTCTTCTTCTCATTCTGGTACTCCCAGAATTCTTATGTTCCCCTTATTTTGTCTGTCTTCGAATTCTGCTGCTTGCTTTCGAAGGTCTGTTGTTGCCTTAGCAATGTTGCCAATCGCTTTGCCTGTGAGCAGTGACCTATCTTCTGTGTCGCTGACTCTTTGTTCCACTGTTGATATTCTGTTGTTCGCAGCGTGAATGTCTGCCCTGATTCCTGCCAGTTCGAGTTGTATGGCATCAGTGTTTTTTTTCGTCGATTTATCTAAGTCATGCACTTCGGCTAGTTTTTTGAGAATGCTATCTAACGTACTGTTGATGTCAGTTTTTTGTTTGAAGGGGGAATCTGGGTGTCCTTCGGGGTGGTCTTTTTTGGTTGTTGCGACAACTTTCTGTCATTTCCTGCCATTTTTCCTTTTTCCAGACCCCTTTTGGCCCGCAGTAGTTCGAATCTTTTGCCACTTCTCCGAGGTGTATGTTGAGTTGCCAGCTCCTGTAGTCTGCTTGTTGGACAGGCCTCATGGAAGGCCCGGTCCCTCCCCGCATGGCGGGGCCCGGACCCCTGCTCCTCCTATGTCCTCCACAAGAACCATCCCGGCGACCCACCGGGGCAACCCACGGCCCCTCCCCAACGGAACCCCAGCTCCTGAACCCCCCGGTATCGGCTGGCCCGGGCCCCTTTCAGCACCCCGGCCCAGCCGCCATTTTGGACACTACACGACAGGGCCGCGTGGCCTCAGATCGACCCCAACCCCGGGCCTGGCCAGGCCCCGACATCGAGGCACCACCATCCACCCAGGGGGTGAAGAGACCACTTGGCAGGTCAATGGGAGAGGGAGTGTCGATAGCTCTCCTCCGCCAGGTGTCGATCGCCCCCAGCCTCCCCGGGTGCTGGCTCCACCCCCCTGCTGGGTGTCTGGGCTCCCTCATCCCGGACCTCCCGACCTCCAAGTGCGAGGGTCCGGACATCAAAGGGCGCCAGACCTATAACTGGGGCAGCTCCAGAACAGGAAGGCAGTTGAATCCTGGAGTCGAGAGACACCGAGACGAACTCATTCTTGGAGGCCTGCTGGTGCTGCCGCGGCTCCTTGTGAACCTCTTCGAAGCCTGCTGGCGCTGCCGCGGCCCTTTTCATCGTGAAACCATCTACGAAGCCTGCTGGCGCTGCCGCGGCCCTCTTCATCGTGAAACCATCTTCGAAGCCTGCTGGCGCTGCCGCGGCCCTCTTCATCGTGAAACCATCTTCGAAGCCTGCTGGCGCTGTCGCGGCCCTCTGCATCGTGAAACCATCTTCGAAGCCTGCTGGCGCTGCAGCGGCCCTCTGCATCGTGAAACCATCTTCGAAGCCTGCTGGCGCTGCCGCGGCCCTCTTCATCGTGAAACCATCTTCGAAGCCTGCTGGCGCTGCCGCGGCCCTCATCATCGTGAACCATCTTTGAAGCCTGCTGGCGCTGCCGCGGCCCTCTTCATTGTGAACCATCGTCGAAGCCGGCTGGCGCTGCCGCGGCCCATCCTTGCGAACTCTCCAGCTCGAGGATTGTGAGCTCCCTCTCATACTGCTCCCGTACCGGACCGGTACTAAGACTGTCCCGCTACCCCTTTTCCCCCAAAGAGACTAGAATTGGCAGGAGCCTCGTATCCTGGTCCCGCTGTATCGTTTATCACCTTGCCTCAAGATTCCTATATAAAGTGCGCAGAACTCATCTTTGTGTGGTGTCCATCTGTGGGGGGGAAGTTACTTGTCTGTACGATCACCGGAGAAGGCCCTCACCTGAGGCCTCTCCCCCTGTACTCGGCCGACCCTTCGGGTCTCCGTCTAACATTGGTGGCCAGCGGCGCGATCCGAGCCGACGCATAATCGTACAGAGAGTAACTCACCCCACGACACACAGCCACCATGACGACAAAGGAGAGTGGAACAACGGAAAAATTCCTGATGGAGAAACTAGAAGAATACAGCCACAAGGAACTAAAACAATTCTGTATAGAACTGGGCATTGCTACCACAGGACTGAGCACGAAAGATGACCTCAAACACGCCTTGGAGGCTTGGGCAGAGACGGAAACGCCCTTACCCCAAAACCAAAGCCTCGAGACCACCGAAACAAGCACCGCTCCTACAGAGGAAAGAAGACCGGGCCTCTCGTCCGAGGAGGCCCGAGAACGGGAAAAGAGCCGGCTCCACGAATTGGAACTGGCTCGACTTCGCTTAGATGGAAAACTCAAATTAGCGGAGCAAAAAATAACGTTAGAACACTTACGGCTCCGAGAGGCGCAAGAAGAGAAAAAGAGTCAAAGGGAGCTGGAAGAGAAAAGACTAGCCTACGAGCATGAGCGCAACTTGAAGGAACTAGAGATTCGGAGACAGAACAAAGACCTCGGAGTTCCCGGGCACCAGAGCCCCCCGGTCACTACGGACCCCAAGGTCCACATCCCCAAGGATGTCGTCAGAGAATATTACCGGAACGATGATATCCAGCAATGGTTCAAAGCCTACGAAGTAGCAATGACCTCCCACCGGATCCCACGGAGCGACTGGGGAGCCAAGTTATGGGGGAGGTTTGTCAACGAAGGGCGAGACGCCCTGCTGCAACTCCCTGACCATCAGATGACGTCCTACGACCACATGAAAGCCGCCCTCCTCACTCGATACGGGCTCACGCCCGAGATGTATCGCCAGAGGTTCCGCGACTGCAAACGGATCCCGGGTACGACTTGGGTGGAGTACGTGAACTTCTTTAGCCGAGCCTTCGAGGGGTGGATCAAGGGCAGCCAGGTGACCACCTACGAGCAGCTATTCGATCTTATTGTATGGGAGCATCTCTCCAATAATTGCTTCATCGAACTCAGACAGCACCTCCTTGACAGTAAACTGACTGAACCCCGAAAACTCGCCATCGAAGCAGACCGATGGGAGAGCACCCGAGTTCCTCGAAACTGGTCCAGCGAACAGAACAGAGCCTCCCAAGGGCCCCACCGTCCTCTGGGGGGGAGGAGGAGGCCAGGGTCTGGGCCGAGACACCGTCCCGGTGGCCACCACCAGCAACACCCCGCCCCCGGCCGGAAGAGGAAGCCCTCCGAAGCGACCAGGGTTCCGCGCCAACGTTACCTGCCACCGATGCCAACGACCCGGCCACTACGCCAATGATCCCAACTGCCCGAAAAACCAGAGTCCCATGCCCCGCCAGGTCGCTGCCGCCGCCCTGGGAGAAGAACAGGCCCCAGAAGACACCGAAGAGTACGGGCCAGACCAGCCCGAGTGGGAACTCGCCGCCATGTCCCTACTCTGTCTAGGGGAAAGAGACCTGGTTCCGCGGGCACCCCTTCCCGCCAACACGCAGAAGTACAGCCAATGGGTCACCATTAATGGACACCGGGCTGAAGCCCTCCGCGCCACTACCGGGGCCAGTGTGACCGCAGTCTGCTGCCATCTGGTGACCCCGGACCAGATCTTACCAAATGTTCTTTGCCCAGTACGGTCGGCCGACAACTCCGAGAGCCTGTGTCGGATGGCCTGCGTCCCCTTCGAGTGGGGAGGGGTATCTGGCATGCTAAAAGTGACTGTCCGCGACGATGCCCCAGTAGACTGCCTCCTGGGGAACGACCTCGAAAGTTCCCCCTGGTCAGCCGTGGAGCGAAGAGAGCACCTGGGGATGCTGGGCCTCCCTGAATGGGTCTGCGTCACGACCCGGTCCATGGCCGCCCGCGCCATCTCCAGCCCCGAAGAACAAGAATGGCCAGAAACCCCTCCGCCGATAGTCCCCGAAGGAGCAGCCCCGGAGCCCAGTTCCCCGGAGTCCAGCGAAGAAGGACTTGATCGGCTCCGGGACCTTCCAGAACTGGCCCAGTGGCTTCAAGAGGGTGGCCCTACTCAGGAACCATTCCGACAGGAGCAGAGAACGTGTCCCTCCCTCGAGGGACTCCGACAGCAAGCCCTCACCCAGAACGCAGGAGACTCCTCGGGGGCCCACTGGATTTATTGGGACAATGACCTGCTCTACAGTGAGCAAAAGATTGCCGAGTTGGGGGCCAGCCGGGTGCTGGTGGTCCCCCTCTGCTTCAGAGACTTCCTCCTGAACCTAGCACACAATGTGCCTCTTGCCGGACACTTGGGGCAGGACAAAACATACAGCCGCCTGGTGACCCACTTCTACTGGCCGAAGATGCGGAATGATGTAACAAACCGCTGCCGGGCCTGCCCAACCTGCCAGGCCAGCGGGAAGAGCGGCCGAAAACTCAAAGCCCCCCTGCAGCCTTTTCCCATCGTCACCACCCCGTTTGAACGGGTGGGAATAGATATTGTGGGGCCCCTGGAGCCCCGGACAGCACAAGGACACCGGTTCATCCTGGTCCTGGTGGACCACGCCACCCGCTATCCCGAGGCCATCCCTCTTCGGACCGTGACGGCGCCCGTGGTGGGCCGAGCCCTGATGGGGATCTTCTCACGGGTGGGCTTCCCCCGGGAAGTCGTCAGTGACAGGGGCACGAACTTTATCTCCAAGTACATGAAGTCCCTATGGCAACAGTGCGGGGGTCACCTACAAATTCACGACCCCCTATCACCTGCAAGGAAATGGGCTGGTAGAGCGGTTTAACCGCACCCTCAAGGGGATGATCATGGGCCTGGAAGAACCCCTACGTCGCCAATGGGACGTGCTGCTCCCGTGCCTCCTGTTCGCTTACAGGGAAGTCCCCCAGAAGTCCCTGGGCTTCAGTCCGTTCGAACTACTGTATGGACACCCCGTCCGGGGCCCCCTCAGCCTGGTCAAAGAAGGGTGGGAGGTGGCCCCTCAGAAGACTCCTCCGGATGTATACAAGTACCTCCTGACCCTCCGTAACCAGACCCGGAGATTCAGGAAACTTGCCAAGGCCAACCTGGAAGCCAGTCAAGAAGATATGAAGCGATGGTATGATCAGCATGCCTCCTCTATCGAGTTCGAGCCGGGACAACAGGTCTGGGTGATGTCCCCAGTTGAACCTTGCGCCCTACAGAACAAATGGATGGGGCCCTTCAAGGTAGTAGAGCGCAAGGGTCCAGTCACCTACCCGATCGACATGGAGTCACCCCGGAACCCCCTACGGGTCCTCCACGCCAACAGACTCAAATCCCACTTCGTGCGCTCGGAACTTAGCCTCCTGATGGCTACCGACAGTGGGGCTGAAGAAGACCCCGAGCCCCTCCCTGACCTGCTGAAAACGCTCGAAAAGGACTGCTCCGTGGAAGGGGTCAGACTCTCCGATGCCTTATCCCCAGAGCAACGCCAAGACTGTCGAGACCTTCTGCTCCAATTTGCCGACCTGTTTTCCCTCATCCCCGGGGTCACCCCCTGGTGCCTTCACGACGTAGATACCGGGGATAGCCCCCCTATCCGACACAGGGCGTACCGAGTGCCGGATCGAGTACGCGCCTGCATCCAGACAGAAGTCTCCAAAATGCTGGCTCTGGGAGTGATCGAGCCATCTGACAGCCCCTGGGCCAGCCCGGTCGTGCTGGTCTTCCAGGCGGCCGCCCCGGGCGTCGCCCCCGAGCTCAGGTTCTGTGTGGACTATCGGGGCCTGAACGCCGTTACTAGGACCGACGCTCATCCCATCCCCCGGGCAGATGAGCTGATTGACCGCATGGGGGCCGCCCGCTACCTGAGCATCTTCGACTTAACAGCGGGCTACTGGCAGATCGGCCTCACCACAGGAGCCCAAGAGCGATCCGCCTTCTCTACCCCGAATGGCCACTACCACTTCAAGGTGATGCCATTCGGCATGAAGAACGCCCCCGCCACCTTCCAGAGACTCGTGAACCAGGTACTGGCGAGGCTCGAGGAATTCAGCGCCGCCTATCTGGACGATATTGCTGTGTACAGTCGCCACTGGGCAGAACACCTCCACCACCTCCAGGAAGTCCTGAACGCCCTCCGGCAGGCCGGGCTTACCATCAAAGCCAGCAAGTGTAAGATTGGCCAAGGGTCCGTGACATACCTGGGACACCAAGTGGGAAGCGGCCTGGTGGCCCCCCTCCAGCTCAAGATCGCTGCCATCCAGGCCTGGGAACCTCCGGTCACCCAAACAGAGGTCCGAGCCTTCTTGGGGCTCACCGGGTACTACCGGCGCTTTGTAAAAGACTATGGCAGCATTGTGGGGCCCCTCACAGAACTCACATCCAAGAAGAACCCCAAAAACGTCAACTGGACTCCTGACTGCCAGGCGGCTTTTGAGAAATTGAAGTCCGCCATGTGCACCGCCCCCGTGCTCCAGGCCCCCGACTACAGCCGGGAGTTCATAGTACAGACAGACGCCTCAGATCATGGTGTGGGGGCCGTCCTCTCCCAACTCAACACCGAGGGAGTTGACCAACCAGTGGCCTTCATCAGCCGACGCCTACTGGCCCGAGAGCAGCGCTGGAGCACCATCGAACGGGAGGCCTTCGCTGTGGTGTGGGCCCTCAAGAAGCTCTGGCCCTATCTCTTCGGTACCCACTTCCGGGTGCAAACAGATCACCGCCCCCTGCAATGGCTAATGCAGATGCGGGGAGAGAACCCAACGTTGTTGCGCTGGTCCATCTCCCTGCAGGGGATGGACTTCACTGTGGAGCATCGTCCAGGCCAAGACCACGCCAACGCAGACGGCCTGTCACGCTTCTTCCGCCTCGGCGAGGAGAGTACCCAAGGAGATGGGTGACTCTCCCTGCCTTCAGCTGGGGGGAACGCATGTTGGACAGGCCTCATGGAAGGCCCGGTCCCTCCCCGCATGGCGGGGCCCGGACCCCTGCTCCTCCTATGTCCTCCACAAGAACCATCCCGGCGACCCACCGGGGCAACCCACGGCCCCTCGCCAACGGAACCCCAGCTCCTGAACCCCCCGGTATCGGCTGGCCCGGGCCCCTTTCAGCACCCCTGCCCCCGGCCCAGCCGCCATTTTGGACACTACACGACAGGGCCGCGTGGCCTCAGATCGACCCCAGCCCCGGGCCTGGCCAGGCCCCGACATCGAGGCACCACCATCCACCCAGGGGGTGAAGAGACCACTTGGCAGGTCCATGGGAGAGGGAGTGTCGATAGCTCTCCTCCGCCAGGTGTCGATCGCCCCCAGCCTCCCCGGGCGCTGGCTCCACCCCCCTGCTGGGTGTCTGGACTCCCTCATCCCGGACCTCCCGACCTCCAAGTGCGAGGGTCCGGACATCAAAGGGAGCCAGACCTATAACTGGGGCAGCTCCATAACAGGAAGGCAGTTGTATCCTGGAGTCGAGAGACACCGAGACGAACTCATCCTTGGAGGCCTGCTGGCGCTGCCGCGGCTCCTTCTTGTGAACCTCTTCGAAGCCTGCTGGCGCTGCCGCGGCCCTTTTCATCGTGAAACCATCTACGGAGCCTGCTGGCGCTGCCGCGGCCCTCTGCATCGTGAAACCAACTTCGAAGCCTGCTGGCGCTGCCGCGGCCCTCTGCATCGTGAAACCATCTTCGAAGCCTGCTGGCGCTGCCGCGGCCCTCTGCATCGTGAAACCATCTTCCAAGCCTGCTGGCGCTGCCGCGGCCCTCTTCATCGTGAAACCATCTTCGAAGCCTGCTGGCGCTGCCGCGGCCCTCTTCGTGAACCATCTTCGAAGCCTGCTGGCGCTGCCGCGGCCCTCTTCATTGTGAACCATCGTCGAAGCCGGCTGGCACTGCCGCGGCCCATCCTTGCGAACTCTCCAGCTCGAGGATTGTGAGCTCCCTCTCATACTGCTCCTGTACCGGACCGGTACTAAGACTGTCCCGCTACCGCTTTTCCCCCAAAGAGACTAGAATTGGCAGGAGCCTCGTATCCTGGTCCCGCTGTATCGTTTATCACCTTGCCTCAAGATTCCTATATAAAGTGCGCAGAACTCATCTTTGTGTGGTGTCCATCTGTGGGGGGGGGGGGAGTTACTTGTCTGTACGATCACCGGAGAAGGCCCTCACCAGAGGCCTCTCCCCCTGTACTCGGCCGACCCTTCGGGTCTCCGTCTAACATTTTGTTCTTTTCGTTTGTTTCTCCTAGTCTTTCCTTGTGTGGGACCAGTGCCTTGCGGTAGCATTCAAGAGATTTGTTGGTATTTTCTCCTCTTAATTTATTCCACTCGCTGTGGGTTAAGATGGCCGCCACCCCCCCTGGTGTTGTTTCGGTTTCGCTTGCGCCGTCTTGTTGTTGGGAGCCACCAGTCGTTTTTGGGTTGGTCGCAGGTGCGGGCGTGCAGCGCCGAGGTTGTGAGCACTGTTATCTTGGTCTGCTGCTCTGGTGGTTGTTATTTTAGAGGTTCTTTTGTTTCTGTGCCCCGCCTCGCCCTACCCTTTGCTCTAAGATGGCCGCCTCCGTGTTGGAGTTTCGCTTACACTTAAGTCGCTTTTTTTTCCCCCCGTAATCGCTCTTGGTTTCTTAGTGTGCTGGGCCGGTCTTGCTTACTGCTTTGCTCTTTGCTTCTTCTTTCCCTGCCCCCCTCTGCGTCGAGATGGCCGCCTCCGTGGTGTTATTTTAGAGGGGGGATTTTTAGGTTTTGCCTGCAAGTGCGCACGTAGTGCGCATGCGCTAAAAAACCTCTTGAGTTCTATGTCGGCTTGATGACCCGCCTCTGTCTCTCATTGGCTAGCTCCATAAATGGAGGCTAGCCATTGGGAGACAGAGGCTGTCAATCACGCTTTCTCGGGGAAAACGCGATTCGGGGGCGTTTCTCAGGCTTTTTTTAAGTCCCGCCCCTTTGTCCCGGGCCGCGCTGTGATTGGCTGCCGGCCTGGGACACTCCTGTGACGTCATTTCCCGGGCCGCGCTGTGATTGGCTGCCGGCCCGGGACCTGACTTGTTTCCTTTTGTCTCCCAGTTTTACATCCTTCCTTGTTCCCACCTCTTATCTATATATTTTTATTCCCTCCATTTTAATTTTGTTTCCTTCGTGCCTACACTTCACTTTCATTCTTGTTACTTTCCCATTCTCGTCCTTTCCTTTGCCCGCTCCAGACGGACGCCGACGCCTAGAAGGGCTGCAGACCTTTGCATGCCGTGAGAAAAATACTTCAAAGTACGTCACAAGACAAATGGCCTCTTTCTGTGTCACTGCTCAAGGACGGCCTCATTTGAGTCACGAGGCCTGCCATTCACGTTTGTACGGATCTTTCCATCCCACGCAGCAGTACTATGTCGATAGGAATCCTTCATGGGGGTGGTGTGTGTGAGGGGGGAGGGTGGGGGCTGGAAACGCTGCTTGCCAGAGGTTTCAACCTCAGCCGCTGAACTTGAGCGGTGTCTTTTCTTCCTGGGCCTCGTCTACACGGGACCAGTAACATGCAGAGACCCTGGGGCTGCCCCGGAGCAAGCACTGGAGCCCTTTACATGGACTGGGAAGGAGGGGACGATATATATATATATATATATATATATATATATATATATATATATATATATATATATACACAACTTATAATGTGATTATTATTTACACATCTGTGTACATAGGCTGGCGTCATACCATCATATATGTGCTGGGGTCTGGCACAAGCGAGCTGCACTGCCTCGCAAAGCGTCAAGATATTATTTGCTTTAAACTTTTTTTGGCCGCGCTGGGATTGGCCGAGCCTCCGCCGTGTCATCGGGAGGAGGAGGAGGTGTGGAGAGCAGGAAGCAGCCTGCGTCGGCCGCGCTGGGATTGGCCCAGCCGGCCGAGCCTCCGCCGCGTCATCACTAGAGCTGCTTCCTCTGCTCTGACGCGGACACGGGCAGTCAGGTAAGTTTTATTATTTTTTAAAAATGTACTTTTTAACCCCCCGCGCGAGTCCCGTCCTCCCCACCCCCAAGTCCCGTCCCCCCACCCCCAAGTCCCGTCCCGTCCCCCCCACCCCAAGTCCCTTTACCAAAGCCGACAATTCTGACTCGATAATGAGACTGGACGCTGCACTCAGACCACATGGCTTCTTGTGTGAGTAGTGTCTTCTGCAGCCGTGGAGAAGCAGTACTGACCTGCCCATTATATGCTTAAAATGTAGTTTACTGCAAGGCTATGCATTACATTTTCCTTTCAAACTAAATTAACGTCTCTCACTCTTAATAAAGCTAGCACTGTGCCTAGCGATGACGTGGCATAAAGAGTATTGATGCACATAGTCGCTGTGCGTCATTTAAATGATACCTGTATATGAATCTATAGCCTTCATCAACCCACATAATTACGCCGTTACTGCTCGCCTCTGGTATTCCTTTACAGAGATGTCTGAACAGGAAATCCAGCAAGACCACAGGCACAACAGGCAATAATGAATTCAAGGATTGCCTGGTTATTCCAGAATGCCTCAGGCCCTTGAGGACTGGTATGGAAGAGTTGGCACACAGAGAAAGACCTAAACTTCAGAGAATACTGACAAATTGACAACACATGCAGTATGTTCCCATGAGGTGCACAGTAAATGGAGCATTTTGTAGAAGTTGAGTGAATGGTAATGACCACTGATTAGCTGAGGTCAGCCTATTGGGTCAAAAAGGGTTGCATTAGGCAGACTTAGTGGCTGAACTTATGAAGGGCCGGGATGCTTTTCCCAGTGAACTGTGAAGAAACTGAAATAGATGTAGCCCTCTCAAATACCGACCCTCCAGCACATCTCCAACTTGTTCTTTTGTGAGTCCCTTGTCTCACCACTAGCCATGGCCGTGATCCCGCACTAGTCCCTATGTCCACAGCTTGTGTTTAGCGCTGCAGACAGCTAGGGAGAATAAAGAGTATCAAAGGCAGAAAATCAGCCTACAGAAAAATAGGTGTTTCACCGTGGCTGGTGTATGCGGTATAGTGCAGAATGCAATATCATATTCCGAAGGAGTATTAGCTTTGATGGTTCTATACAACAAATAACACACACCTTATAAAGAAAGCCATCTCCAGATGTTGCCCATGAAATTAGCACAATTGTGTCAAAATCTATCCACTTGGTGAACAAGTTTAGTATTTTGTTATGTTCCTAAAGGTTTTCATTTCATTTTCTACACCGTGAGAGAAAGGAGATAATGCATGATTAGAAAAATTTAGAGAGAATATGTTACTTTATTACAAAGAAATACAAGCCGTGTGTGCTTTACTACATCCACAGAACAAAAATAATGCCCACAGGTTACCCATAGTCCAGGTTTTAACTTTTTGTTCTTCTGTAGCCGTCCAATTCCTTATGCTCAAAAAAGAAGTTTGGTTACATATGACCACATTCCCTCTATGGCTTTATTATATTCTATTGTTAGAAGTGCATGGAATGTCTGCCTGAACAGTGCATATATTTTTCATGATTAGAATATTTTTTGTGGTCTTGGATTTGTTAAAGATGAAGTGATGGGGTGTTGAGGTAGTGGTTTCCCAATGCTTGCATGAGCCAGAAATTCACAAACACCTGCCCTCGTACTAAAAGCATGACCGTGGCGTTTAATCAAGAGGCTATGATTGTTATATTTCATTATTGGCAAGTTGTTATATTTTTGTAGTGGTGATTTTCATTACAATCCTGGGGCTCGATCTGCAAAAAGCAGGAGCAAAATCAGATTTCAAAAAACCTAATGCTTTAGATTTTTGTTTTGGTCAGCCCTGTTTGGTGCTAAAATGTGGAAATGATTAACATAAATAATGATACGTTCAAAACGTAGGAAACAAAAATAGGCCAGTGGGTTGGTACACACCATAACAGTCCATACATAAAACAGTATCTTGTGACCCTGTTTTCGTTCCTCTGTTGCCTGCTTGTGACCCTGTTTTCGTGCCTCTGTTGCCTGCTTGTTCTCTGTTGCCTGCTTCTGACCCTGTTTTCGTGCCTCTGTTGCCTGCTTGTGACCCTGTTTTTGTGCCTCTGTTGCCTGCTTGTGACTCTGTTGCCTGCTTGTGACCCTGTTCTCGTGCCTCTGTTGCCTGCTTGTGACCCTGTTTTCGTGCCTCTGTTGCCTGCTTGTGACCCTGTTTACGTGCCTCTGTTGCCTGCAATGTGTGGGGGCTCGCAGTGTGTGTGGGGGCTCGCAGTGTGTGTGGGGGGGCTCGCAGTGTGTGGGGGGCTCTGTGTGGCTGTGTGTGTGGAGGGCTCTGTGTGGCTGTGTGTGTGGGGGGCTCTGTGTGGGTGTGTGTGTGTGTGGGGGGGCTCTGTGTGGGTGTGTGTGTGGGGGGGCTGTGTGTGTGTGTGGGGGGGCTCTGTGTGGGTGTTTGTGTGTGGCATTTGCGAGAGATTAAGCTATTGGCATTGTAAATGACAATGCCATTCATTTATGTTAAAAAAACATAAATAAAAATAATGTCAAGAGCAATGCCAATAGCTCTAACTTTAACAAAGGCAAAACCATTGCATTGTAAATGCTTGTTAATAAACCTTCCACAGTAATTGGCCACGCTCATGAAACTTCGCACATTGGTCACAAAGGATGAGGGAGGAGCCAGCTTGTTGTCCTTCACTTTGGCAGGGTCTGGAGCTACTTTTTTGGCTGAGAACGAGTAGTTAAGAAACTGATCCTCTACTGCAAGAATTCCCTTGTCCATTTGCTGCATGATGACATACTCTGAGCCTGTGCGGTCCCTTGCGGTTTCTGCCTGGCCCTGACTGCAACTTGCCAATTTTGTTTTGGAACACCTCTGCAGCACTTGGATTCCAAATGTCTGCCTTTTGTACCGTCATAGGCCCACGAGGGTGGAGAAAGTGGCAATGTATTGGGATTCAAGCTCCAGCCTGACTTATGGTTACCACACCTGAGGTCCATTTCGGAGCACCACTAAGACCCAGTCAGTTAACCCATTATTTCATTAGTCGTTGGGATGATGTTCCCTCTCATTTGACTGCCAGGTTTGAGTGGTGCCTATCTATGCAGAAACGTACTTATCTAGCTGCTTGAGTTTACTGGTCATGACGATCAGCTTCTCCTAGTTTCTTCATTGCCTCCTTTACCTTCAGGCAAAGGTGAAAAGCATGTCAGCAGATGGAGCGGCAAATGTTGAGGTGCACCTTCTCTTCCTCTATCGCTTAGAATAGCTCCCAAAATTCTTTCAGAAGAGTGACCGCTTTGAAGGCTCCAATTAATGAAATGGGCCACTGAAAACCCACCCTAAACTTAGCAGGTCCCTTCAACCACTCATTGTTACGGTATCAGACTCTCCCCTACTGAGGGAGAAAATACTGCTGGCATAAGGGGCATGTGTGTTTCAGAGCAAGCATTGGCGAAGTCTATAGACGTAGCTGTCATTTTCAAAAAAGTTATTGCTTTCTGTGTACACTGCATCTATGAGCTAAAGTTAGGTGTAAGAAGTGTTTACACTGAGATGTAAAGTAGCCCTACCAAAACACTATGGCTATGCATTGTATGTTCTGAATATTTTTTTAAGAAACCATTGCAGTGACTTTATCCAGATGAGATCAACTTATTGAATTTTGCACTGAAAAGGACGCAGACTCTCATCCACCAACCCAGGTGGCATGCTTCATCACTACCCTAAGCTATCCCTTAGAATGATATATAGCAGAGGTAGGTCTCCAAACCTTTACATCCTGTAACCTCCCCTTGAGTAAAACATTTTCCAGTCGCCCCCATCCCCTACAAAACTCTAGTGTCAAGATTGAGGGAAAGGCGGAGGTAAGAAAAGGTGTTGCTTATGAAATCCTTTTAAGGGGTGCCATTTATTTAGCCCTAAACAAGATTTGGAATTTACAATTGCTCCGATGCATCAGGAGAGAAGAAATATTGAACAAAAATATTTAGTCAAGCTTTATTTTATATAAGCAAAATATAAAGACCATTTTTAAAAATAGGATGGTGCATAACAGCCCATATCTTTAAAATTACTATTAATGAGGTTGAGTGATTTTACTTTTGAGTAATTTTTTTCTTTCTCACCGCAGTAGTGAGGAAAACCATGAGCAATAAACCATTTAAAATGCACAGTTGACAACATTCAAAATCTGCCTACTCGGGAGGAGAGCGGTTATGAGAGATTGCTGTATCTCAGCGGTGCCAAGAATAATTACTTGTTTTTTATTTAGCACTTCATATTAATTTCTGTGTTTGATCTGTAAATAAGTGGTGCTGCTGTTAATCGAGTAGTAATGTGGTTATTGCTCTTGAAAGAATGCAAGTCTAAGTTATTGATGCCATGATTTAGAATCATAAGGCACACAATTGATGGACGGAATGAAGAACAAATTAAAACATTCACTCCCAGTCAAGAGATATGGGTTAAATCCATCATTCCTTTGCTCACCATGCCACCACAGTTTAGACCCGGCCATATACAAATCAGTCTTGACCCTGTGCTTCATAGGAACAGTCCAGCCCAAACTGCCAAGCCGGATTCCTCCCTGAACCGGAAACAAGCATCATAGGACCGGTTTCTGGGTTTCACCCCCCATCAGCTAAGATAGCTTGAATCCAGTGGCATAGATTTAGAATTGAGATGTGTATTCCAACATATGTCCGTGATAAGTGTTAGCTTATCAGAACTATTTGCAGTATTGAATTGGTGTCTATTCCAGTGCTGCAAATGTTCAAGAACAAGGGATCAAAGTAATGGCATGGAAAAAGGGTCTATGGCACAACACAAGCAAGTTTTCCCCACAGATAATTGGTAATGCATGGAACGGACAACCAGTAGATGTGGTGATGTGTAGCAAGGCTGCTTTTAGAATGCTTTTCTGTATAGTGCTACTACATACATACAGCCTGCCATTTCTAAGCACTGCAAATTGCAAGTGGAGTGAAATTCAGAGTACCCCAGGCCTTCACCAAAGCAAGGAAAATGGACCCTCTTTTCTCCTAGCTTACATGTAAAAACAGCCACAATTGGGTGCAGTGTCCCCTGTACATCCTTGCCACTGCACCTGCTGCAGTATTGATGGCTATACTCCTGCATAGATAACAAAAAGAGAGCCCCTGTGCCTTTTTACTCTTCACTGAGTCAGCACTCTGAGGTCCAGAATAAGCTGTCCTTATGCCCCTTAATCATCTTGTCCACTTTATAATATTTTTCCATATAGCACAATCTCCTGCCCACCATTTTAACCACTGTAAATAGCATGTTAAAAAGACCTTTTTAGGTCTCGCCTGAGCTAATGCGCTTGCGCATTGCTCCGGCGAGATTATAGTAAGGGGAAAAGAACAGTCCGCCAAAAAAGGCGGATTAGACACAGTTCATGTGATCTATGCGCGTGCACAACGCCAGCCACGTCACACACCATCCTTTGTCTGTGCCTCGCATCAGACTTCAAAGGCTGCCGCTCCCCCCCAATCAGACTTCAAAGGCTGCCGCTCCCCCGCATAAGGCTTCAAAGGAATGTGCTCCCGCTCCCCCGCCCTAGCAATGCCGAGAGCTTGTCTCCGCCTGCTCTCCCGTGTGCTTGCATCTTCCTTCCTTGGCCCTGGGTGTTTTCCGTGTTTTCCCATTCAGTGCCTTCTCGACCCCGTACTTGATTGCTGTCCGAGCCCCAGCCCTCGCTGCCTCTATCGTTATACACTCTCCCTGTATTTTCCTGTTTCCCCTTGCTTTTTCCCAGCTCCATCATTCTGTGCTTTGATCAACTGAACGTGCTTTGTAGCACTCAACCCTGCGTGTTCTTAGCTTCAGTCTCTGTGCTGCTGCGCCACATCACTCAGGGATCCCACCACATCACTCAGGGATCCCACCGCATCACTCGGGGATACCACTGCATCACTCGGGGACACCACCGCATCACTCGGGGACACCACCGCATCACTCGGGGGCACCACCGCATCACTCGGGGGCACCACCGCATCACTCGGGGGCACCACCGCATCACTCGGGGGCACCACCACATCACCCGGGGGCACCACCACACCACTCGGGGGCACCACCACACCACCCGGGGGCACCACCACACCACCCGGGGGCACCACCACACCACCCGGGGACACCACCACATGTATGTATGTATGTATGTATGTATAAACCATTTTGTAGCGCGCTCCGTTACTTGGGAGTATCCTGGCGCGAAGGGGAAAGGCGGGAAACAGAGCCACAGAGAGAACAACTTAGGTTAAACTCTTAAATAGGTGTGTTTTTAGATTTTTCTTGAATAGAGCCACAGTTTGGGAGGAACGCAGATGGAGAGGTAGAGCATTCCAGGCCCTAGCCACAATCACAGAGATTGATTGGCCACCAAGTCTGGCTCGTTTGAAACGGAGAAGGGACAGTTTAAACAATGTAGATGATCTAAGAGAACGTGCAGGGACATAACAAATGAATCTCTTTCTCAGATAGACGGGGCCTTGGTCATGAATGGCTCTGAACGCAAGCACCAAAGATTTAAACAGGATGCGCTGCGCAACCGGGAGCCAATGAATGGTGCTCATCTCAGCGCGTACGCTCTTCCATCTGGGGATGTTAAAAATCAGACGGACAGCCGCATACTGAATGATTTGCAGGCGTTTCACCAGGTAGGCCGGAATACCACTGAACAAAGCATTCGCATAATCCAGCCTTGCCAGTATAAGAGCTTGGGCAACCGTCTCCTTAGCCTCCTTAGGGAGCAGAGGAAAAAACTTGCGGAGCATTTTCAGCGTGGCAAAGCAGGTGCCTGTCAGCTTTTTTATATGCTCCTCAAATCTAAGATCCTCTGCAAACCAGATGCCCAGGTTTTTTGCCGGTCTCCCCATCTCTTTCGGGCTAGGAATGGTAGGGGGTCACAGTGTGTTCTTAAACGGGGGGGGGGAAGGAACCATAAAAAAGCACCTCCGACTTGTCCTCGTTGCACTTCAGCTGGGCCTGAGTTAGCCAGCGAAATACAGAGGACAAACACCGATGTACTGCTGACGGATCCAAATTATCGTCTGGCTAGGTAAACAGCAGTTGGGTATCATCTGCATACCCTATAATCTTAGCCCCAAACTGTTCCGCTAGATAAACCAGGGGGGTGATGTAAACATTGAACAGTAAGGGACTAAGAGTGGAGCCCTGAGGGACCCCCGTGAGAAGTGGTTTAGGTTCCGAAGCGTGGGGGGGCATCCAGACCTGCTGAGACCTGTCGGAAAGAAACGAAGACAGCCAAGCCAGCACCACTCCCCCGATACCAATAGCAGACAGCCTGGCGAGAAGGAGTTCGTAGGGGACGGTATCGAACGCGGCAGAGAGGTCCAATAAAATTAGGACCGCTCTGCCGCCTCCGTCCAAACAGTCCCGAATCGCCTCGGTCATCTCCACCAGCGCTGTCTCAGTGCTATAGGTAGCTCTAAAACCCGATTGGGCAGATTGGAGGGCGTTGGAGGATTCAACAAAGTTCTCCAGTTGTTGAAGAACCACCTTCTCACAAATTTTCGTAAGTGCTGGCAAAAGGGATATAGGACGGTAATTCCCAGGAACCGTCGCATCCAGTCCTGGTTTTTTCAAAAGCGACAGAAGTTTGGCTCGTTTCCACCAAAGAGGCACCTCCCCTGAGGCCAAGGAGAGGTTCACAATCTGTGTGATCTCGGAACAGACCATATCCGCCACCTCTGAAAGCACTCAGGGATTGCAGGAGAGGCAGAATAGCACCCTCAGCAACTTGGCCGAAGTTCAGAAGCTATTGTCCAGAACAAGGACATAGTATGGGACACATGTCGGCCACTACGCAATCGACAGACATAGCCGCAATAAGGTCCTGCTGGATCCTCGCTATTTTACTAATAAAAAAGGTGGACAAATCCTCGCACCATTGCGCAGAGGATGGAAGAGCAACTGCGTCAGCCACAGGCGCAACAAAGCTCTTGACAATAGCGAAAATCTCTCTGCTATTGTTATCTGCTTTTGCAATACGCCCTGCGTAGTAGTTCCCTTTTGCTCCCTTGATGGCTGCATAATAACTTTTTTGTGCTAGACGTAGGGCGGCTTTAGCCTCTGAGCTATAGCTACACCTCCACGCACGTTCTAATTTTTTACAGCCAAGTTTCATCGCCCTCAGCTCAGGAGAGAACCAGGGTTGAGAGGGAGAGTGTTGTACCCTAGACACAGTTGTACGTTTGATGGAAGCAGAAGCCGCCTGCCGCACCCACTCATTAAACTCGCAGACCGCCTCGTCCAGAAGCATCGTAGATTTCGGGCGAGCTCTGGACAGGGCCTGTCTAAACGCGGGCAAGTTGATCTTTTGGGTGTGACAAATGGTGGGTGTGGGACCAGGTTCCTCTATTATCCACTCAAACCTGACCAGATCATGGTCAGACCAAGTTGTTTTTTCCACGATCACAGATTGAATTGGAAAATTGGAGCAGACCAGGTCAAGCAGATGACCTCCCTCATGAGTTGGGACAGTAACCCATTGATTGAGCTGTGCCAGGGTAAGAATTTCGCCAAGCCTACGGGCTTCCGGTAAGTCAGGAGCGTCTACATGAATATTTAGGTCGCCGACCAAAAGAAACTTAGGGAAACTTAAGGCCCGTGGCACTATATATTCTTCTAAGGAATCAAGGAAATGATTGGCCTGGCCGGGGGGCCTATAAATCACGGAACCACCTAAGGTAAAATGCGGGGAAATTTTTATAGCAGAGTGAAGAACCTCGCCATCAACACCCGCAATCGGTGGCTCAGCAGCAAAGTACCACCCCTCCCTGTAAATGACGGCTAAACCGCCCCCTCTCCCCAAAGGTCTGTCTAGCCTCGCAATTTTAAAGCCTCCGGGGACAGCCAGTTCCACACTCGGGGCGGAGGTGCTGGTCATCCACTTCTCCGTGACGAACAGCACATCCAGCTGGCCATCCACCAGTAGCTCGAAAATATCTGCAGCATGTTTTACCATCGATCTAGCGTTAATCAGTCCCGCCCTAATGGTTGTAACACCGGCGTTCCTGACCAGACGTGGGGGTAAGGCAGATTGGGGGAAGAAACCACAACTGGGGCACTCAACCCAAGTTCCACCAGGATCTACACGTGGACATGACAATCCTTCACAGGGGGGGGCAAGCTTCACAAGATCGTGGCGAGAATACTTGCGTTTCTCTAAGCTGGCCATCCCTGCAGGAAGTCGGGCAGAATGGCTGGCCCTGGGCCCGTCTGGGGCACGGACGAGCACAGACGGGCCCTCCTTTGGCGCTCCTTCGGCGCGAAGACGGCGCGCCCGCTGCGCGCGGCCGTTGCGCGCTGCCGTTGCGCGCTGCCGTTGCGCGCCCTATGAGGTACCATTATTTAACACCCAAGCCCCTCCCCAAGCTGGACCGCTACCTCCCGACCAGCCAGGGACCGGGCCACACTAAAGATGGCGCCGCCCGACCTGGCCCTCCACAGCAATCGGCACAGAGCAGCCGCGGTGGAACGGGGCACAGGGGAACCGGGAAAACAGCACAGGGGTTAAAAACGGGTCCAATTAATTATTATACATACATCACAATTTGCAAATCAATTGAGTGTAAAAGTACAGATTAGATTTTAAAATGCGCTAAAACTACAGTACCGGAGAGCGACACCACCACACCACTCGGGGACACCACCACACCACTCGGGGACACCACCACACCACTCGGGGGCACCACCACCTCACTCGGGGGCACCACCACCTCACTCGGGGGCACCACCACCTCACTCGGGGGCACCACCACCTCACTCGGGAGCACCACCACCTCACTCGGGGGCGCCACCACCTCACTCGGGGGCGCCACCACCTCACTCGGGGGCGCCACCACATCACTGGGGGATACCACCACATCACTGGGGGATACCACCACATCACTGGGGGGCACCACCACATCACTGGGGGGCACCACCACATCACTGGGGGGCACCACCACATCACTGGGGGGCACCACCACATCACTCGGGGACACCACCACATCACTCGGGGGCACCACCACATCACTCGGGGGCACCACCACATCACTCGGGGACACCACCACATCACTCGGGGACACCACCACATCACTCGGGGGCACCACCACATCACTCGGGGGCACCACCACATCACTCGGGGGCACCACCACATCACTCGGGGACACCACCACATCACTCGGGGACACCACCACATCACTCGGGGACACCACCACATCACTCGGGGACACCACCACATCACTCGGGGACACCACCACATCACTCGGGGACACCACCACATCACTCAGGGGCATCACTCGGGGACACCACCTCACTCGGGGACACCACCACCTCACTCGGGGACACCACCACATCACTCGGGGACACCACCACATCACTCGGGGACACCACCACATCACTCAGAGGCATCACTCGGGGACACCACCACATCACTCAGGGGCATCACTCGGGGACACCACCACATCACTCAGGGGCATCACTCGGGGACACCACCACATCACTCGGGGCACCACCACCTCACTCGGGGGCACCACCACCTCACTCGGGGGCACCACCACCTCACTCGGGGGCACCACCACCTCACTCGGGGGCACCACCACATCACTCGGGGGCACCACCACATCACTCGGGGGCACCACCACATCACTCGGGGACACCACCACATCACTCGGGGGCACCACCACATCACTCGGGGACACCACCACATCACTCAGGGGCATCACTCGGGGACACCACCTCACTCGGGGACACCACCACATCACTCGGGGACACCACCACATCACTCGGGGACACCACCACATCACTCGGGGACACCACCACATCACTCGGGGACACCACCACATCACTCGGGGACACCACCACATCACTCGGGGACACCACCACATCACTCGGGGACGCCACCACATCAGTCAGGGGCTTCACTCGAGGACACCACCACATCACTCGGGGACACCGCCGCATCACTCAGGGACACCATCACATCACTCGGGGACACCGCCGCCTCACTCGGGGACACCGCCGCCTCACTCGGGGCACCACCACCTCACTCGGGGGCACCACCACCTCACTCGGGGGCACCACCACCTCACTCGGGGGCACCACCACCTCACTCGGGGGCACCACCACCTCACTCGGGGACACCACCACATCACTCGGGGACACCACCACATCACTCGGGGGCACCACCACATCACTCGGGGGCACCACCACATCACTCGGGGGCACCACCACATCACTCGGGGGCACCACCACATCACTCGGGGGCACCACCACATCACTCGGGGGCACCACCACATCACTCGGGGGCACCACCACATCACTCGGGGACACCACCACATCACTCGGGGACACCACCACATCACTCGGGGACACCACCACATCACTCGGGGACACCACCACATCACTCGGGGACACCACCACATCACTCGGAGACACCACCACATCACTCGGGGACACCACCACATCACTCGGGGACACCACCACATCACTCGGAGACACCACCACATCACTCGGGGACACCACCACATCACTCGGGGACACCACCACATCACTCAGCCCAACCACATCATCACTCAGCACCACAACAGCACTGCCCTTGCTTGCTACCAATAAGCATTGCCATAGCCAATAGGACTTGCATTAGGAAAGTGTAAGCTATTGGCTTTGTGAATAACAATGTTATTAACTCATCACTCGGGGACAGCACCGCATCACTCGGGGACAGCACCGCATCACTCGGGGACAGCGCCGCATCACTCGGGGACAGCGCCGCATCACTCGGGGACAGCGCCGCATCACTCGGGGACAGCGCCGCATCACTCGGGGACAGCGCCGCATCACTCGGGGACAGCGCCGCATCACTCGGGGACAGCGCCGCATCACTCGGGGACAGCGCCGCATCACTCGGGGACAGCGCCGCATCACTCGGGGACAGCGCCGCATCACTCGGGGACAGCGCCGCATCACTCGGGGACAGCGCCGCATCACTCGGGGACAGCGCCGCATCACTCGGGGACAGCGCCGCATCACTCGGGGACAGCGCCGCATCACTCGGGGACAGCGCCGCATCACTCGGGGACAGCGCCGCATCACTCGGGGACAGCGCCGCATCACTCGGGGACAGCGCCGCATCACTCGGGGACAGCGCCGCATCACTCGGGGACAGCGCCGCATCACTCGGGGACAGCGCCGCATCACTCGGGGACAGCGCCGCATCACTCGGGGACAGCGCCGCATCACTCGGGGAGCACCGCCGCATCACTCGGGGTGCACCGCCGCATCACTCGGGGTGCACCGCCGCATCACTCGGGGTGCACCGCCGCATCACTCGGGGTGCACCGCCGCATCACTCGGGGTGCACCGCCGCATCACTCGGGGTGCACCGCCGCATCACTCGGGGTGCACCGCCGCATCACTCGGGGTGCACCGCCGCATCACTCGGGGTGCACCGCCGCATCACTCGGGGTGCACCGCCGCATCTCTCGGGTGCACCGCCGCATCTCTCGGGTGCACCGCCGCATCTCTCGGGTGCACCGCCGCATCTCTCGGGGACACCGCCGCACCACTCGGGGACACCGCCGCACCACTCGGGGACACCGCCGCACCACTCGGGGACACCGCCGCACCACTCGGGGACACCGCCGCACCACTCGGGGACACCGCCGCACCACTCGGGGACACCGCCGCACCACTCGGGGACACCGCCGCACCACTCGGGGACACCGCCGCACCACTCGGGGACACCGCCGCACCACTCGGGGACACCGCCGCACCACTCGGGGACACCGCCGCACCACTCGGGGACACCGCCGCACCACTCAGCCCAACCACATCATCACTCAGCACCACAACAGCACTGTCCTTGCTTGCTACCAATAAGCATTGCCATAGCCAATAGGACTTGCATTAGGAAAGTGTAAGCTATTGGCTTTGTGAATAACAATGCTATTAATTTAAATATTTTCAAAGCCAACACATATTAAAAAAAATTGTCATTTACAAATACCAATTGCTCACACTTTCCTAATGCGAGACCTATTGCATTGCAAATGCTTGTTGTCTCTCCTTTCTCGCCTAAGCTGTTCTTCTAAGTCTTATAGCAAGCTGACCTCAGCTCTTTTTATATTTCTGTTCTGCATAGCACTGCACACTGCCCACCATTACAAAGCACTGTAAATATAAGTTGGAAAAAACAATACGTCACACTTCCCTTTTTTGAGCTATTGTTCAGGGGATCTTAGAAGTTCACAACCTAATCCTCTAGCATGTACTGCAACTTGAGTTGTCACCTGGTCAATACATTAGAGCAAAGGTCTTCGAACTTTTTAATGCGTAGACCCCCCTGTCGAAAAGTTTTAGGTGTAAGCACCCCCTCCTGACAAAAATGTCTGGAACGTGGTACAACCATCCTCGACAACCATAAACGTCCTCAATTCCCATAGCAAATCATTTTTATGGTGGGGAAACAATATTAAACGGTGTTTAGCAAACTAAAAGTTTGTGGGTGATTGTGGATTGGTATCAGAGGCTTACTACACAGATCAAACAAAAAGTCTCCAAAAAGAACTACCCAAAAATTCACAATGATACTTTTTCACAAATAAAAAATATTTTGACAAAGCTCATTTGGATTTTAATACCTTTCTGAACTAAAGTGATGAGTGTGCTCGATTTTCTCCAGAGAGACGGTCAATCTGTGTTTGCACCTTATAAACAGCAGTTTAACACCCAAATATAGCAAAAAGCAACAAAACAGTGACCAGTCCAGCTTTGCAAATAGCCCTTACTGCGCAGCAACACGTGTCGCTGCTTTTAAGTAACTATTGAACTAGTTGAGCTATAAAACTTTTTTTTTTTTTTTTTACAATCAGCAGCTTATGTGGCAGATGATTGACTATGTGACATCTGTAATTATGTGACAATCGCTGCGGTTGCACACTCACATAGTCCCATTGGCCCTGGTATAATGGCTATAATGCATGGCTGCAACTTTAGGCAAGTCATCCGAGGAGAACCATACTATATTTCATGAGATGCTGGTGGCTTGGCTTTTACCGCTGCTTGGAACGGAAGGTTGCTTAACATCAACCATCATCATTGAAACGTACCATTTACAGGCATTAATGATGAACTTTAGGGTCCAAGAAGAATGCTTTCTTTAATTCCAGGGGAGGAAGTCTCCCTTATTCTTTTTTCACACAGTTTTTCTAAAAAGGTTTTTTTTAACATTATGAAAGCAGACTCTTCTATTTTAGCAACAACTGACTCCTGGTAGCACGGGTTTGTTGCTATTGTTGATTTCAGTCATGTTTGGGGGGGCGGCTGGAGGGCCTTGAGTGTGAGCGCTTGGGTGGGTCAACGGTTTGGCTGAAAAGTAAATATTCTGTATGTTTTTTAGGTCCTTCACAATCAGGTAGCTACATATAAATTAAGGCTCAGCTTTAATGAAAAATAAATGTAAAAAATTGCTACTCAGTGGGCAATGCAATATAGTACATTATTAAACCTGTAGTAGTTAATCCACCTTAATAAACAGTCTGTGTGTAACTAGAGAGCCACAGAATTAAATCTTGGTTAGTGAAGAATAGTGATTTTGTGTATTTTTAGTGCTACTAGGTCACAGCCTGTGACAGAAAGCACTGCTAAAGAGGAGATGTGTTGTGGACTCGCCCTCCCTGCCGTCACCTACCCAGCCGGACCTTGGGCGAATTTTCCCCTCGACTCTACGTCCTATCATCCTCCTACCCCTTTACCCTATCCCCTTACTCTTCCTTGCTCCATTCACCTTGTCCCCTATATTTGTTAAATGCTTTTCCTAATACTTATGTAACTTTTAACTGTTGTAAATTGCAACATTATTGTCCCTCATGTAAAGCACTCTGATTCCATCTGGTCTAGCCAGCGCTATATAATAACTCATTAATTAATTTACTTCCCATTTGGTACTCTTTCTCTCTTTGTCTTCCTCCCTAGCTTCTAGCTCCTATCCACTCTCCCCTGAATCTCTCACCTTGCCTGCTAGTCTGCCTAGCCCCATGTCCTTTGCGCCCTTTGACTAAGCACTCCTTCTCCCCTTGTTGGGGAAAGATCCAATATTTATACTCTGGAGTCTCAGCGTACCCGCTGAGAGAGTCCACTGCGCCAAGGGAGCCACTCACAGCTGAGGTATGGTATGGCACCCCTTGCCAAAGCACTCCCTCTCCCCTTTTTGGGGAAGGATCCAGTATGTAGGCCTTGGAGTCTCAGAGACCCCTCTGAGAGAGTCCACTGCGTAAAGGGAGCCTCCCGCAACAGAGATAGGGAAGTGATACCACTTCCCCTGGGATCACAGCTTACTGGACTTTGGACGTTGCTTTGACTCGTCTACCGGTTTGTGTCCCAGTCACCCTTCCCCTCCTCTTTCCTTGCGGTGTCCTTCACCCTCCCCTCCTCTTTCCCGCCTTCATTACCTGTCTACTTCCCCAGCTCATTCCCCTCCCCTAAATCTTTCCCCTTGCCTGCTTTTCCCCTAACCTATTTGTGCTTATTGTTTATCCTGACCTTACAAGTAACTATGTTGCCATGCTCTAATAACTGTGTAACCTTTGTAACGATGTAACCTGTAACTACGATCTGATGCTCATGTAAAGAGCTCCGATACCTCCGGGTCTAGCCAACGCTATATAAAACCTTTAAAATAAAATAAATAAATAAATTATACTAGCATTACACACCGTATAAGATAAAGTGCTACAAAAAGTGCAAATCGTTTTACAATAAAATAGTGCTTCCAAAATATAGATTTAGTAATACCCAGACCATACGCAATGCAATTTTTGTACATAACTGTCCCTTCAACACCTCCTATGGGATAGTAAGCTCTATGTAAATACAATTGCAATTAAAAGCATGCCCTTCAGAGCTTAGTTGTCCATTCAGAAACACCTTTTCTAGTAAGTTCGTTCTGTACATTTATACTTTCTGTGAAAATTAATACAAAAATGAAACCGAAGTACCCCAACATTTTAACTTATTGTCAGCTCTCATAAAATGCATCAGGGCTACTGATCTGCTGATAAAGTCTGCTACAGGGAAGTCCGAATAGGAATTTGCTATGTGCCTGCCAGGTAAGTGACAGTTTACAGAAGCAATCTGTAATGCATATTACCAGGTCTTTGGGCACTTCTGTCATTATTAAACACTCCTATTCTTCCAACTCATTTCACCACTATTTCTTTTTCAGCCTGCCTGCCCTACCACGGATTTCCTTTTTAGGTCCAGCCTCGACCGCGCTTGAGCGTCTGCAAGACCTGTTGTGTCCTCTTCTATTGGCTCTAGCACACCCACTGATTGCCATTGGTTGTTATATGTGGCATTCAGAAATGCTGGGTTGTGGGTTTTTTTGTCAAATCTTTATTCACAGCTGTATTACCATAGACATTACATTTCAATTGTGATTTACACCATACCAGCTGGTTTTTGTTTTTTCACCCCGACACATAACTTCCCATCTCTACAGTTTCACACTTTGGTATGTACCCTGAGGATATTTAGTGTCCCTATACATTCAATACCGTAATTACGGGTACATGTCCGTACAGCCCGTCAACTGCTCTCGAGGAGAAACCAATAACAAGGAAAGAAACTGAGAAATCGTCCCCCTTCCGACCCCCCGCCCCCCACCCCAGAGCAATCCCGCTCTCCCGTCTCCCGGTGGTCTAGTACTCCGTAACTTCAAATCCTGTCTACTTCGGTTCTTATGTACTATAGGGTGTCGCGGCTTGATGTGGTACTGTGATGTTCATAGATCTTCAGATGTCCAGAAGGCAGTGTCCTCCCCCTCCATCCCGTCTTTATGAGTCATGACCAGGCGGGAGCATCTGGGTAAGGTCAATGTCCTCCAACTTTAACAGCATGGCTTCCCAATCTTGGGAGATGGGGTATTTCCGGTGGCCTCGTGCTTCTTCCCTCCGGAGTGCAGCTCCCTCTGCCCGTCCCCACTTCCGCATCTCTGCCTGCCATATATATGGTCCCGGTGATCGGGGGGATTTCCATCTCATCGTGATGGCCCTAATTGCCAGTAAGAGTGCCAAGTTCAGTAACTTCAGTCGGGTTTTCAGTGACTTAGATCGTCTAGGCAGCCCCAGTAGGCATGGTAGTGCCTCCTCCGGGACTGGGATGCCCGTAACCTTCTGCAACGTCCGGCACACCTCCGACCAGTACCCCTGTAACCGCAGGCAAGACCAGATCATGTGGAGAAACCCAGCCTCATCCTCTCCGCACCGTGGACATTTGTGCGAGGAGTCCGGGAACATTTTATGAAGTCGACTGGGGGTCAGATATGCCCTGTGCAGAACCATTACCTGTATGAACCGAAACTTTACGCTGCGAGACACTCGTCTAGGATGTTCTAGGACCGTGGCCCATTCCTTGTCCGTCAATTCCCTGGCCGTGTCCTGTACCCAAGTGTGCATAAGGGCCGTGGTGGGGATGGCAGCGCGTGCCCGAATGCCCGTGTGTCGCCAACGTACCAGATGTCCCCCCTCTCCCATGTAATATAATAAGTGGACCAACTCATGTTGCGGGGGTTGAAGTCGTTGCGGTGCCCATCTAAGTTGTATGTAATGCGCAATTGTGGCGTGCAGCAAATACAACCGGGGAGGAGCGCCTGTGGCTTGTAAGAAGGCGTCATGGTCAAGTAGGCATCATGGTCAAGTAGGTTATCATCCCCGAAGAAGGCGCCCATTGTTGTTACGCAGGCCTTCTGCCAGGGGCGCAGCGTCCTACTGGTAAGTCTACCCTGCGGCGTTGGGATGCCCAAGAGAGGGATATTTGCCGCGAATGCTACTGCCGTGGACGTATATTTTAGGGCTGTCCGCCAGCACATCAAGGCTGTGCGAAGGAGCGGATGGCAGTCAGCAAGAACACGGCTTTGCGGGAGCAGCAAAGCGTGTAACTCGCCTCAGTTCAGTCGCTCTGGCGAATAATCTATTTCGTAAAGATTCTGTCCTGCTAACCAGTAGGAGAGCCACTGAAGCTGACTGGCGAAGTAATATCCTTTGAATTCTGGTGCCCCCAGTCCTCCTGCTCTAGTCACCAGCTGTAGTTTTCGGAAACCTATCCGCCGTCTCCCCACTCCCCATATCAAAGTAGTCAAGAGTGTATTGAGTGTGTCAAAAGTCGACTGTGGTTAGATGACGGGAAGGTTAACATAATAATTCAGTATGCGGGGCAGCATTACCATTTTAGAAATCGCAATCCTGCCCATAACAGATAAAGGTAGCGTCGTCCAAAACCCTACAGAGTTGCGTAAACGGGCAATGGCCCGTTTAACGTTCCCTTCTATTTGGTCCTCTTGTGTCCTATATACCTGGATCCCCAGGTACTTGAACGTGGACAGGGCCACCGGGATGAGGGGGGCCCCAAAGGGAAGGAGGCCTGGGTGTGGTGCGTCCCGGAAAAAGAAGCTGATCGACTTGCCAGGGTTTATAGCTAGGCCTGAGGCAGTGGAGAAGCTGTCAAAAATCTTGTAAATGGCAGTGTGATCCGCCTCTAGATCTTGGAGGTACAATAATATATCGTCAGCATAACCGACAACAAGTCATGAGTGCCGTTGCTCAGAATACCTGCGTGCAACACCTTAGTTCTCAGGGCCATAGCTAGGGGTTCCAACGCGAGGACGAATAAGAGCGGGGATTGGGGGCATCCCTGTCTAGTGCCACGGTGAACCGTATATTTGTGAGATATGTCGCCCCGTGCGTGCCCACGCCGAGGGTGCGGTATACAATAGCCTGATCCAAGCCAGGAGAGGGGCCGGAAACCCAAACTTCTCCAAGGCCGAAAACATGAATGACCAAGACA
The DNA here is from genome assembly GCF_964263255.1 of Lissotriton vulgaris. Taxonomy (NCBI): domain Eukaryota; kingdom Metazoa; phylum Chordata; class Amphibia; order Caudata; family Salamandridae; genus Lissotriton; species Lissotriton vulgaris. The sequence goes on along the minus strand of NC_141693.1, from coordinate 423,359,486 downwards.
GCTAATCAAATGCCTGCCTGAGATCTAACGCTATACAGCCTGCCCGAGGGAGGTCTTGTGATGTGGCCGCCATGAGTGCATGCAGACGACGTGTATTCATGGAAGTGCTCCTTCCCGGGAGAAAACCACATTGGTCCCTATGGATCAAAGTAGGGAGGTACTTCTGTATTTGTAAAGCAATCGCTTTGCTTAGTATTTTGTATTCTGTGGAAAGCATCGACAGGGGGTGGTAATTAGACATGTCCAGGCTGTCTCTTCCGGGCTTCGACAGGGAGATAACAAGCGCCTGCATGGTAGTCTGGCAAGTGGCCCTCCTCCAGCGCCGTTCTGTATACCCTCTCCAACACCGGCACTAGGATATCCGAGTAGGTTGCATAAAATTCTACCGGGAGCCCGTCCATGCCAGGCGTCTTGTTACAGTTCAGGGACTTGATGGCAACCCGTATTTCATGCTGTGTTATGTGACCCTCCAGGCTCCTCCGAGCGTCCACGGTTAAGGTTGGGAACTGAAGGTCGTCCAGGAAGTGGGACAGACGTCCCGGACTTTCCCGCGCAGGCGGAGCATATAATGCAGACAGGTGATCATAAAATGCCTCATTAATCTCAGATTGTGTGTGAACCAAAACCCTGGCTCCGGTTCTTATTTGGGTTATCACTGGGATATCCGGGTGTTCTCGCACCAGCTGGGCCAGAAGTGCCCCCGACCTGTCCGCCTCCGGGTGTTGTCTACGGAGATACTCCTTGTGATCAATAAGTCGCAATGTTTCTAAAGTATCTGTGTGCTCTATATTCTCTAATTGCAGCTCTTTCTTTTTCTCAGGGTCCATCCCTGCCTCTCGCTCCAGCGTTTTCAACCTACTCTCTATAGCACAGAGCATCGGGCGTATTTCCTACCTGGCTCCCACTACTTGTCCTATCGCTGCGCCGCGCAGCACTACCTTCATGGCGTCCCACACCACCAAGTTTGAGGAAGCAGAGTCCCAATTGTCAGTGAAATATTTACTCAGAGTGTCTGACAATGAGGACCTGAAGGGGCCATCTTCTAGCAAGAGCGGGTCTAGGCACCAGGTAGGGACCGGAGTCGGAACCCTACCCCATCGGAGGTCGAACGCCAGGGGACTATGGTCAGAGAAGGTTTTCGCCAGATACTCTGGGTTCTCCACTTTGGAAACTAAAGCTTCAGAGCACAAGAACCTATCGATCTTGATGTGGAGCACATGTATATGTGAGTAGTAAGAGTATTCTTTTATTTCTGGGTGAAGCGCTCGCCACACGTCCCTTAGGTTCCATCCCGCTGCCCACGTCCGGTAAAGCTATGTCAATCGGGACACTCCAGCTACCTGCAATGGGGGGTGTGACCTATCCCGATCCATGTCCATGATCATGTTCCAGTCTCCCCCCAGGACCCATGGGATGTAGAAATGCTGGGTTGTTGTAGGTGCATTTCTATAAATGTCTTTCCTTTTTGTGCTTTGCTCTCTTTCCGGAGATTACAATCAGAGAACATTTTGGTAGGCCATCACATTGTACATCTGTGATGGCCCCTCCTCGCCCCTTCCTTTATGGGCATTGCAGCCTTATACACACGTTGGTTCCTTCCCACCTCACTGCTCCCAGCTGCACGTCTTCCTAAGTGCTTCTCCTTCACAGAGCTTGTTTTTGTTAGCGTTCCTTGTTTCTCTGTGAAGCCTGTTGCCATATTAGAAGATTGTACCATAGTGTGAAAGGGTCCTTATTTACAAGACCGCGTTAAGCCACATTTTTTGCATTTGTCACCCCGAGTGGGATGGGTATGCTCAGACGTGAGTCCCATGCTCTCCACACCACTGGAGTCAAGCTATCCTGGCTGAAGACGGCTGATAGCCAGAAACAGGTCCTAGGATGCTTGATTCCGGTCCAGGAAAGACATGGCTTGGCAGTTCGGGCTGGACTGTTTCCATGAGGCACAGGGTCAAGGCTGATTTGCATGTCTGATCTGGGGTGGTGTGGAGTGCAGAAAAACGACGGATTTAGGCCCAGATCTCTGTACTGGGGTGAATGTATGACCTTGTTCTGCATTCTGTCCATCAACTGTTATTTTTGCCTTGTAAATAAGGCCACATTTAGTGGCTTAGCGCTGCTTGTAAATAAGATGCAGCCCCTATCGTCATCACAACGTCGATACAAGTGACGTTGTGCTGGCGATAGGGGCTTGTACATATGCCCCACAGTATACCACATGTTTGGAGGCTATACAGCAGCAAAGACATTAAGAAAAATTACATTTACAATTTCCCAACTAATTTCACATGTAGTAACCAGGAAAGGAAATGTTCATGACTCAGCCTCTGGAGGCAAAAGAGAAAAACTCTTGCATTTTCACACTTTCCACGAGAGTGCATTAACACCCGCACTTTAAAGGAAGAGGGGTTGGTTGTACACAACGCCTAATCCTTGCACTTTCTGTTCGGACCAAAAGCAAGCGTCTGCAGTTTCTTCACATGAAATCTTTTCAAACGGTAATACAAAACAGCTTCACACTCACACTAGCTAAAAAATCACCCCAAAAAAGAGATTTGTATTGTCTCAGTCAGTTGTTGTTACAGAGATGGCTACATCTTGTAATACCTCAGCTACACACTGCTTAATTTGTGAAAGAATGAGTACAGTTACCCGAAGCCCTGCTCAGAAGCAGACGACAGGTGCAATTAAATGTTTGCGCACCGAATACCTGCAACTGCAGACACTCCCTGCCCCTTTTTTCCAGACCACTCTTGTTTGTGTTTTCTGTTTGTGACTGCTTGCCAGTTTTTCCCTCTGTCTTCCCAATCTATGCGTTTTCCCTCTCTTTCTTGTAAATATCTGATGCAGAAAAATAAGTGCTGGTCTCCCAAAGTAAGTGCCTATGTTCCCCACCGGTAACCACCAACTCAAATTAAGCTTTGACGCTAAACAAGTTTGGCTTTCAGGAACAACTTAGAGTTACAGTCCTTTGTCTCGTATTTGTTGTGTTTAGGACACTGGGCCAGCGCTTAATTTGTAATAAACATAAGAGTAGCGGCCCACGTTTTTTCTTAGCAGCCCACAGCTAGTGCTATACTGAATGCTGTGCCTACTGATAACCAAGGATCCTAGTCTTGATTCCACCAGTTGTTTTTTTTACCACCACCCTTCTTTCTTTGTCAATTTAATTCACTTTTGCTGGTTGTTTTTCACGCTTATTTTCTCCTTGTGTCACCGCTCTCTATTGTGCTCCACTTTCTCTGGGTCAGAATCTGATGAAAAACAGTCCCCAAATATTAATGCATGTGGCCACCATCGGCCATCAGTGTGGGATTGGGATCATAATTAGGCTGGGGCACTCCCAAAATAAGTGGACCACATTCCAGAATCGTTCATTTTTTTTGTACTTGGCCACAAGCATTTGCAATGCAATAGGTCTCGCAATTAAGAGATTTTGACCTACTGGCATTGTAATTGACAATGTCATTTATTTATGTTTTTACAAAACACCTGCAATAATAAAAGGCATTGTCATTTACAATACCAATAGGTCAAAGTTTCTAAAATGTGAGACCTATTGCATTGCAAATGCTTGTTTTTATTGCTCTTTACTGGCCTTCAACACCTCCTTCGGGATAGTAAGCACTATGTAAATATATTTACAATTAAAAGCACACACTTCACAGCTCCTCACAAAACTTTCAGTGATTGGCTCAATGAAAGCCAGTACCGGCTCCAAATCATAAGGCAAGCCCATCTGCGCCCGAATGGGCCCAGGGGCCAGGACCCCTGCATCTTTTCCATCAGGCCACTACTGCTACTCAAGTGCCCAGCTCCATCAGTTAAACAGCGCACTAACAGCAAACTGTTATCATCATATTCAGTGTGATAAACCAACAAAAAAGTGTCCTTATTGTACGTTCACTCTCTCCCCCAGGATCACTATCTCCTCTCCGCCCACAAGCACCTATAAAATCTTTCTATTAAACTGCAGATCTCTGCCTAAACATACTACAGCGATCTGAATGCTGCTACAAAACTATGCCCCTGAGGTCTTATTCCTAACAGAAACCTGGCTCAATGCCAGATCAGAGCCTGACATTGTGAAAACTCTCCCCCCAGGGGTACCTTATACAGAGGGTGGACAGAACAAGAGGCTAGGGCTGGGGATTGCGATCCTTTATATAGACCCCTCACCTGTCGCCTACTTGGAAATCCACTCACAGACTGTGAGAATGCGCATTTCTCGATGGAATTTACCCCTCTCCTCTCGCTCACGGGCATCTTGATCTATCGGCCCCCAGGAGCTGCAGGCACCTGCTGCAAAGCTCTGTTAGAAGCAGCCATCAACCTAGCTAGCACTGCTGCAAATTTTACTCTCCTTTGGGATTTTAACCTGCACTTTGACGATTTGGGAGCAGCAACAGCACATAAATTGGCGCAAGACCTTGCAACTTCAACTGGCACAAAAGGTTTTCCGAGCTACCCATGTCAAGACACTGCCTCGATCCTGTGTTCTCCAACGTGGAGAACCGTATAGGAAATGACCCCATTCCCATTCCATGGTCCGACAACTTCCTCATCCCCCATTTGTGCTGCCATTGGGTTTCCGCTCCTATGCCCAACTCTCACTGACCCTGATTAGGCCCTGGTCCAAGCTCCCTCTGGACATGTGGGCCCAAGAATTTGAAAAGACCAGACCTAAGCCAGATACCAGTCCAGTTTCAGCTAACAACGACTTCTTCAGTTGAATAGAGGACTCGCTGAATCTGGTCCTCCCAAAAACTTTGATCAAAAAAGGAACGGTCCTTATAAATCACCCTGGTACACCTCGGAATTACGCTCTCTAAGACAGTACTGCAAGGTACAAGAAAGAAGCTGGAGTAAAGACTCTTCTCCTAGCACGAAGCTCGAATACAGAAGAGCCGTTGGCAAGTATAGAGCAGAAATTAAAAAGGCACAGGCCTCCTTCTATGAGGAGAAAATTCTGCTGGCCTCCAACTCCCCCAGAGTGGCTTTCCTCATCATAAATCAACTCCTCAAAAGCCTGGTTCCTCCTGTTGGCCCCGATGCCTCAGTCCAACAATGTAATAAACAGGCAGAGTTTTTAACACCAAAATTCAAAACATTCTTAAACTGCTGCCCCAAGTTGATGACGAATATGACCCCGCAAATTAGCACGTAGGTCAGGATCCTCCTCTTGCCAGACACTTGTTGGAGTTTATCCCTCCTCTCCCCCAGGAAACTCTTCTGACTTTGATTTCCTCAGTGAAAAGTGGCTCGCCTAGGGATCCCTCACCTATGAATGTCCTGAAAAAGGTAGCACCCATAATTGCCCCTACCATTGCGGACGTGATTAATGCCTCACTTACCACAGGAGTAGTCCCCCCCTAACTGGAAAGGGGCAATGGTTAAGACACTGCTGAAGAAACCCAATCTGGACCCGACGGATCTAGGAAACTACCGCCACATCCCTTCTGCCTGGGATTGCCAAAATCACAGAAAAATATGTCAACCACACTCTCAAACTTTGTGGAACACCTTAGTTTGCTACACCCCTCCCAGACAGGATTCCGCGCACGTCAAAGTACTGAAACCCTCTCCTAGCGGTGGTAGAGAAAAGCAGAAAGATCCTGGCCTCAGGAGGGTCAGCTGCCATCATCCTGCTTGACCTGAGCGCAGCATTCGATACGGTGAACCATCGCATCCTGATTCACTGTCTCAGAAACATAGGAATAGCTGCCACTGCACTGCAATGGCTGCGCTCCTTTCTGGAGGGACGTTTCTTGCAGATTTTTGAAAGAGATATGAGTTCTAAACCCCTGCCTTTGCTATGTAATGTCCCTCAGGGCTCCTCACTTAGCCCAACCCTTTTTAATATATATATAATATAGCCCCTCTGGCGGCAATCGTGGCCCCTTGCGGAATCCATATGGTGACCTACGCCTTCAACACCCAATTGGTTATAGCACTCAACCAAGCAACGCAACAGACCAATGCCCTTCATTGGTGCCTAACGGAAGTCTCTAAGAGGATGGGGGCGTCCCACCTGAAGCTCAATGGTGAAAAGACTGAGATCATGATCCTGGGCAACCCCTCTAATGTGACACTAGGAACCAGGTGGCCAGCATGCATCGGCCCAGCCCCGGTCCCCAAAAACGAAATAAAGAATCTGGGCATCTGGTTAGACCAGAACCTGACATTCAAGGTGCAAGCAAGTAAGATGGTTGCCATCTGTTTTGGCTTGCTTCGAATGGCCAGGAAAGTGCTTTCTCTCCTTCTTCCCCAAGCTAAGAAAGTCCTAGTCCAATCGCTGATACTCTCAAGGATAGACAATGGAAATGCACTTTACTTGGGGGCCCTGACTGCAGTAATCACTAAACTGCAAACGGTCCAGAACGGTGCGGCTAGACTACTATTGGGAATACCAAACCGCGTCTCAGCCAAACCTGCCCTTTGCTCCCTTCACCAGTGAAAGAAAGAGTTAGCTTTAAAGCCCGCTGTGTCGTCCACAAGTCCCTGCAGGGGAACGGGCCACCTTCAATTTTGACCATGATCCGCCCTTTACAAAGCGAGCAGGAAACTCAGCTCGGAAGAACACCACTTAGCTGAAGTCCCTAGAATTAAGAGGTTCAGAAGCGGCGGTCGTCTCTTTTCCCTCAATGCAGCCAAAGTTTGGAATGCACTGCCTCTTTACATCTGCAGGGAACCCACCCACCTTGTTTTCCAAAAATAACTGAAACCACTTTTGTTTCCCTAAAGCCCCCGTCTGATTACTAGTCGTGCTCAGCACTGGGAGGCCTCCGGGTAGCCATGGGCTATACAAGTGTCCCTTTCATTTCATTCAGTTCATTTAGTCATTCTTTACAGCTGCAAATTGCCCTTTACATTTTCAGAGTAACTGGTAGCACATATTTCCGTTCCTTTCCGACAAGCAGGCATCCTGGAAGGAAACCTTCTTTGCTGTCTGATCAGCTCCGGTTTCACAAGTGAACACTCCCAGAATGGCATTACAGCTTTTAAAACTTTAATTTCATTATGAACCATTAGGGTTGTTTTTTCTTTTTCAAGAGTTCCGGCAGAAATGAGGTCTGGGAATGCGCGACCCCCTTCCCATTACTCCACGGCCCCCATGGGGGTCGCGCCCCACAGATTGAAGACCTCTGCATTAGAGGCATTGTTGTTATGTCTTCTTATGCCAAACATGGCTCATAAAGTGCCCAGTGAAAACCCCACATTTTGAAGTTTTAAACCCTGAACTTTTAAGACCGAAAACACAAAGGTTTTTTTTACTGCCAAGGCTGACTGAGATGGATTGGATAAAAAAAAAAAAGTTTGTGCAAAAGCGATTAAAAAATATATATAAAATGGATGAGTGGGTTTGGGAGGGGGGAGAAAGCAACATGAACGAGAGTACACAAGGACAAAGGCAAACCATGCAGGTGAAAGAAAACTATGTGAAGCACCGGGGGATAAAAACTCAAGCAAAAGACAGCAGCACAAGCAAGGCTAGGAAAGCACATGGGTGAGCAGGAGCAATGTGAGGCTGAAAAAAAGCATATGAGGGAGACAGCTGGAAAACACATGCACTTTTATGGAGTACTTAAGCAAAAAGTTAAAAAGTAGTTCCCTTACAGCGAGCAGTGGAAGCATAGAAGCCAGCCAATCATGGTAAAGAGGATTTGCTCTCTGGGATGGACAAACCCAAGATGAACAGCCTGAAACGAGGATAGGTATCGAGTAGAAATCAAGCAAATAAGAGTGACAATAAAGCAAGCCCATAGTAAGCAACTGATGGCTAAAATGCCCTGTAAGTTCTTTGTAAGGCCGTAATATGTATTTTACAGACATGCAGGCTCGACCTAATAACCACTGCACCACCCTACTAAGGCCAGACTTATTAGATTAGCCAATGCTTGTTTTTTTTCTTTTAACATCAAAGGCTGCTGTAAGATTGTAACTAGTAGTTAACAACCTTGTTAGCGTAGGGTTAGCCTGTTCAGCGTGTGCATAATCACTCGTGCCTATATACACGCTCCCACAGGTGGAGTGCAGTAGCGACGTGCTTCCGACACGTCTGACGTATTCATTCTGTGCTCGTGGCTGCCTGTACCCTCCCTTCAGAGAGGCTGGAGCCTGGGACGGTTCCTTTGCGCTAAGGGTGGGTCCGCGTGCCGCACCGCCCGTTTCCAGGGAGCGGTTTCAGCTGAGTTCAACCCTCTCGAATAACCTGTGACCTACTTCTTCGTCATGAGGTTTCTACCACACTCAGTGCTCTGCGGTCCCTGGAGAGAAGGGCGAGGTGGCAGGGCTCGGGTTATGGGTGGAAGACTTGCCATGACTCTGCCAAGCATGAAGGCACGCCAGGCAGCCGGCGATGTGGCAAAGGTTAGTCTGCGCAGAACGTGCTCCTAGGTGGAGTCGAACGTGGTGGAGGAGGAATGTGTTGAGTGCTGCAACCGGACCTGGCCGGGAATGTAAACCTACTTAATGTGCAGTGCCAGGTTTTCATTAGATGATGGGGCAAGTGTTTCCCTCGAAACCCACGTCTGCGCGTGCGGTCATAAAAACACACAAAAAAAACACAGCCACTATCGTTTTTTCAGTGCAGAAACTTGCGCGTTAAGATCTATACAGACAAGTGGCAAACATAAAGTTTCTTCCAACCAGCTCGCATGGCACTGTGCCTTCCTTACAGTTGCCGGCCTTCACTGTTTCAGCCCAGATCGCCCTCAGCAGCTGAATTATTGGGTTAGGTGGCTTTGTGGCGGAAAGCTTCTGCTGCAGTGATCTCAGATCTGGATGCTTCAATCCAGACAGGTTGGGTCACCTTTTAATCCGACGCAGGATGACGAATTAAGACCGTGAAAACAGTAGCGCTAATTACGGCCCCCGGCTTGAGCAGCTGTCAAAGGAGGTAAAGATTTGTTGCAAGCGCTTTTCCGGAGTTCATTTTAACCCAGAAGATCCTGCTTTTCTTGGAAACGCCTGACTGGTGTGTCGCGGTGTTCGTGTTTTAGATTGACCGATGTGCTCTGAGGATTGTGATTGTTGGTAACCTGCTGCAACACAGGAGGACATGAATGTTGCTACTGTTTCCTCCGTGAGCAACACGCGTCTGGAATAAGGTTCCTTAACTATATTTGTATAGTTTCTAAACTCTGTGTGTGTGTGTATATATATATATATATATATATATACAGTCTTTTGGGATTAATTCTCGCAGGTCGAGTAATATTATGTCATGGTTAATGTCTACAAGTTTTGTAACATTTTCTGTAGGGAATTAATTTTTTTAAGACCATCTTCAGGGGTTGGTGACTTCAATCTGATGACTGTCACTGCTCCGTGTTTTTTTCGTGAAGAACCCGTACTCACATCTTTAATGGTACACCATTCAGTACTTCGCCCTTGATAATCTCTGCTGATGTGCTTAATGTTACCTCACAGACAACGTGTTTTGCTAGCCACGCAGACCTCCTCCCATCTTGACAGCCTCATTAGACCGTGCTGTGCAGAATACACCATTGCACCGGCCGGCGTTTTGTCTAGGTTATTGAGTTTTCATTTTCAAGCTGTCTTCCTCCAGTGTGGACTAACTACATACTCGACTTCATTTATTGGTTCATGGGCAAAACTAGAAAAGAAATCGAGCGGAGTCTAAGCTTTACAACACCCGAAATGTCATCGAGACCAGCTGCCATGCTAATGCCCTGTTATTTGGCAAACAACTATTATTAGGGACCGGCAACGCGTTTTCCTGCAATTAAGTCTGTGCCTCAAACTCGCAGGTTTGTCTCCACTTTCTGAATGTATATTTGTGTGCTGTCCTAACCGAGTTCTGGGCGGTCGTTGTGGGAAGTTTTGAAGCTCCGCACCCAGCTAAAGGGCATATCTGAGCGAGTGGAAGGTGTGGGTTTATTCATGATAAGACTGGTAAATTGTGAAGTGTAAGGGTGGTGTTTTCCAAGTGTTCTGGTGAGCTGTACATGATGCTTAAATGGGAGGACCTGGGAAAACTCTGCTGTCGGAAAGGCCATGTGGTCTGAAAGGATCAGGTGGGTGGAGTGACCATATGATAGCCAGATAATAGGTAAAAAGATGGTTAAGCTTCGGTAGAGGGTACCATGCATCAGTAATGAGCTGGCAAAGTGAACTGGTGAAAGACAAAGGGCTGGGCTCGGGTATGTCACTAGACAATGGAGACCTAATTGAACCCTTTGTGCAAGTGAGTGAAGCTTTGGTAATTTGCTTGAAGTTGCTTTGAAAAAAGTGAAGTTTTGACTGCTCTTTCCCCGAAGCTGGTTATCCTGCCCATGAAGAATGGGACATCTGTCTGTATGGACATACGGTCTTAGCTGCCATTGGGGTCTCTTCTCTCTTGACATTCACAGCTGTCCTTCATTCTGACCAGAGCTGATTAGCATTGCTTCTCCGTAACCATGCATTTTTGAATTTTCTGCCACTAGGAAGTCCTGCCCCTTTGAGTGCGACTTCGGGACCCTGCTGTGTTGGAGGGGCAGGATGATTGACCATTAGATTTATCTTCGCTTTTGTTTCTAATTCACTTTTTACAGGCGCGTCACAGCAGGCTGCTTCCGTGGCAACACATGGTGACGTTTAGTGATCACACTGGCCCTAGTGTATGTAGTGTGATGAATAGATCCATTCACTCATCTATTGATACATCCAATCCAACATTAATTTTCCAATGCACCCATTCAAAAATGTTCACATTTTATTTCTGCCACAGATTCCTATACGCTCACCCATTCATCAACCTATCCATTAATCTACTCGCCTGCTTCCCATCTAAGTAGCAACACCTTGACTCATCCATCCACCCATTTGTACTCATCCCTTAGTGCATATATTTATCCACTCACTAATCAATTCAACCCAGCACACAGTTATGCATCAGTTAAAAACGTGTTTTACGGGGGCGTGGCTAAGATGGCGGCTTGACTGGACGTGCCTTCTTCGGCTCCCCGGCCCTGAACCCCTACTGCCCCTAAAATAGCAGGTGAATCCCCACACAACTGGCGGTAACGACTCCTACCACACAGCACATACCGGGGAACCCCTCCGGTCTCGCCAACGCGCCCGGGGTGAGCCCCGGAGCACCATTTGCTCCGGCCCGAGGCCGCGGGAAGGGAGCAGCTGGACGTGGGCGGAGAAGCGGACGGAGCACCAGAGCCGACACCCACGCGAGCGCCGCACAGCAGTCGCGGCCAGCGCGCTGCCCGGACCGGGCCTGGAGGGGCCAGCATAGCGGGAAGGCAGACGCAGCGGCAACGGGAGAGGTGAGGTACCCCCCGGTACCGGCGCGGGCTGCCGGGAAAATTGAGGCCCCGGCTGCGGGCCTGCTCTGGAGGAACGGCGTGACCTGATCGCGCGCTGTGGCTGCGGGGACGACGAGCAACTGGCACAGCTGCGACCCTCGGTCCAGCTTGGGGAGCAGGCTGAGTTGAGAGCCCCTCCACAAGGCCCCCACACGCCGGATACCGGGAAGGCCCCGACGACGCGGGGGTTGCGAAAATTTAGGCCCCGGCTTTGGGGCCTAGGAAGGCCCGAGTGACACCTGGCGGACTGCGGCCCATAGACACCCCACGAGGCGAAAGCGGGCTTGCCCCGGAGCCCCCCGAGCCAGAGATACCTGAGTGGCTGGGGGTGAGCTGATGACCTGGGCCTCCAGCAGCGATCGACGTGCCCAGAAGCTACCGACCTGTGACCCGGCAGGTGAGCTGGGACAAGAAGAGGGCAGGGGGGCCTGGCGGGTGCGCTACGCCAGTCAGTCGAAGCGAGAAGTGCTCAGAGAAGGGGGCGGGGGCCCAGCACACCACGGGGGACTCCAGGTGGTGGCAAATCTCGAAAATTGAGGCCTGCTCCAGAAGAACGGCCTAGGAAGGCCCGAGTGACACCTGGCGGACTGCGGCCCACAGACACCCCACGCGGCGAAAGCGGACTCGCTCCGGAGCCACCCCCGGGCCAAAGCTGCCTGGGTGGCTGGGGGCACGCCGGCGGCCTGGGCCTCCAGCAGCGATCGGCGTGGCCAGAAGTTACCGACCTGTGAACCGGCAGGTGAGCTGGGACAAAAAGAGGGCTGGTAGGCCCAGTGGCTGCGGGCGTGCTGCACCGGTCAGCCGCAGCGAGAATTGCCCAGAAGCGGGGTCGGGGGCCCGGCACACCACGGGGGACTCCAAGCAGCGGCAAGACTAGCACGATAGAAGTCACCGTATTGCTGGGGGCCAACACCCTAAGAATCGTCCTCCGATAACGACGGCGCGGGGGGTCCCAAGGTTACCTCGCACAACAAAGCCATTGCAACCGAGGTGCAATGGCCAACCAGGGACGCAGAGGGAGTCGGTCTATCACGGACTTGCTGGCAAAGGCCACCCCGAAGTCTGAGAAGAACCAGGCGCCACCTTCCCCTTTGACGTCCGCTGAGGCTAAAGAACGAGAAGACTGGGGGGCCCCCATCACCAAGACCTTCCTGGAGACCCTCTTTAGTACGCTACGGGAGGACTTCCAGGCCTGAAACAGGATCTGGCCAGCGAACAACGTGAGCTCCGCCGAGATGTCGACGGCTTGGGGGAAAGGGTGGTCGCGATAGAAGAAGCGGACCGGACCAGGAGTGAGGAGATAGACCTTCTGCAACAAGAGGTCCTCACTCTCCGGGAGCAACAAGTGGACCTCCAAGCCCACGCGGAGGTCCTCGAGAACCGCTCCCGGAGGAACATACGTGTCCGGGGAGTTCCATCGAAAGCGGAGGGGACCTGCATCATAAGCTACCTGCAAGACCTGTTTAGAGACGTACTTGGAGAGTCCCCAGACTTCGACATTCGCATTGATCTGGCGCACAGGGTTGGCCTGACAAGACACGCACCAGCACCCCCACCGGACATCCTGGCTTTCCTCCCGGACTTCCCCCTGAAGGAGCGAATTTTGAAGGCGGCTCGTCAGAAACAACCCCTCTGCTTTGGGGGTCACCAGGTGGGCCTCTTCCAGGATCTATCAGCCATCACTCTCCAAAAAAGAAGATCCTTCCGGGTAGCAACAACGTTCCTGCGGGATAATGGGTGCCTTATTCTTGGGGCCACCCGTTCCGACTGGTCTTCAAGTGGAAAGGGACACTACACCAACTTCACTCGCTTCGGGATACCTGTGCCTTGCTGGACATAGACTTTCCCGAGGACGGACAAGACAGTAACATGACACCACGGCCATCGCGAAATGGACCTGTAAAGTCCCCAAGTGGAGCATGGCAACAAGTGGATCCGCCAACGCTCTCCGAAAGTGCATCTCAAACCGGACCCCAAGATGGTGGCACAGGAACAAGCTGCTGCTATACAGGAGGTGGTCAAGGATAAGACAGCCTAGTCATACCTCCTCTTGGCCATGGGATTTGCCTTCTCTGCTTTGCACCAGCCGGGGGGGGGGGGGCAAAGGGGCTGCCACTGCCACGCACTCCTCTGAACTGAGACTCCACAGGCCTAGACTACGGTCTGATAGGCCTGGGACTATGGTTTGTTTCCAGGGACTTTCAGTTGGGTATGGAGGGGGAGGGAGGGTGGCAGGGGAAGGTGGGGTAACAGGGGACTGGGTTGTGGTGGGAGGGGGGAGCGTTCCAGTGTGATGCGCAGCAAGCAACGAGAGAGGGGAGACACGCTTCATGATGGCTAGACGTCACGGGGCATCCACTGGCAACTCCCAGGGGTCTGACTCCACCATGCAGGTTCTTTCTCTCAATGTTAAGGGCCTCAACAATCCCGTTAAGCGCAGGGCTGTCCTGTCCTTTTTGGAGAATTCCGGCGCGGAGATATGCCTCCTACAAGAAACGCACTTACTACCAAAGGACTGGCACCGCATGCGATCAAGGGCATTCCCGACTCAGTACTACTCCTCCACCACAGAGAAAAAGGCGGGAGTGGCCATTCTGTTTGCACGCCACTTTAGAGGTACACTAGGGGACAAGGTCGCGGACATCAAAGGGAGACTCCTTGCATACAAAATACAAATGGGAGGGTGGTCAGCAGTGATAGCTTCAATTTACGCGCCCAACACCAAACAAGAATCCTTTCTCACTGGGTCTTTGGCGGAGACACTCGGTCACAACATCAACTCCATACTCGTAGGGGGCGACATTAACTTAGTAATGGATACCCACAGGGACAGATCGGGACAAAGGTTTGGTTCCACTGGAGCAATCTCCAAAGAGGGGGGGGCAATGGCTAGAGAGCAGAGGGTTTGAGGACATATGGACATCGACACATCCGAATGACCCAGGATACAGATTCTATTCACACGTTCATCACACATATGCCAGAATAGATAATTTCTTGGGATCCACGGAAATGGTGGCATTGATAACCGGTGCAGAGATTGTCACTGCAGCATTATCTGATCATGACGCGCTAGCGATACATGTTAGGATCCCCAGACCAAAGCTGCAGAGAGGCAAGTGGCGACTTAAAGAATCTTTATTACACTGCAAAGGGGCTACGCAACATATTAGTACGCCCATCACCGAGTACTTCGATATGACACAGCAGACATATCTCTGGCGGCGTTGTGGGGGGCGCTGAAGGTGGTGATACACGGGGAGCTCATAGCGATGGCAGTGGCGGAAGCTCGAACTCGTCCATAGTCGGACCAGAGCCCCAAGGATGTGGCGTAAGCTTAAGGCGGCCAGGGCCCAACTTGCGAGCCTGGACCTTAAGCTATGCACAGGTGTCCTAGCTGCAAGACTGGGCCCTTGCCTTCCGGGCATCATCGAGCCGGACCAAGCGGGATATATCCCTAACCGTCAATGTGCCGACAATACGAAGCGGCTGCTTCACGTCCTAGACAAGACCCACTTCAACGACTCTGGCGCGGCCTTGCTTTCGGTTGATGCAGAAAAGGCGTTCGACCGGGTCGACTGGGGGTACTTGGACGCCACCTTGGCGCGCTTCGGTATAGGTGAATGCTTTCGTGCCTGGGTAGCGGGCTGTTACTCGGCCCGCAGGCGGTCATTAGAGTCATTGGGGTGTGCTCTACATCATTTACCATCCAGAGGGGGACGAGACAGGGATGCCCCCTTTCTCCGCTACTTTTTGCGCTCTACATTGAACCTTTCGCACAAAAGGTGAGGGACAACTCTGCGATCACCGGCATCAAATTCGGGGGAGAAGCGTAGACTATTAGTCTCTATGCAGATGATATCCTGGCTGCCTTCGAGGACCCACAGAACTCTGTACCAGCCTTTTTGTCGGAAATGGAGACATTCGGGAGGGTGTTGGGGTTCAAAATGAACGTAGGGAAGTCGTTACTCCTACCTCTGGGATGCAATGCTCGGAAGTCTTGCAAACTTCCCCGTGACTTAGGGGGGCTCTTTCCAGTATGTTTATACCTTACCTAGGCATATCTCTAACACCGTCCACGACGAAGACTGTGGAGCAGAATTATACAACCCTCCTTAACCAATTACTCTCATGGCTGGGTCGGGTGGCGGCGATCAAAATGTCTTTACTACCTATGGTATTATACTTATTCCAAACGCTGCCAATCACTACCCCCATCGGCCTACTCTCAAAGCTCCAAGATGCCATTCGCCACTTTGTATGGGCCGGCAAAAGACCGCCCCTGCGCAGGGACCTCACTAGCCACGCCATGTCGGTAGGGGGCTTGGGTGTCCCGTACCTCTTACGATATTTTCAAGCGACCCAACTCAGATACCTTCTGGAGTGGAACTGCCCCGAATCCGAAAAGAAATGGCTCTTTCAAGATCGCGCAATGGCCCAGATGCCATTATGGAGGATCCCCTTCCTCAAACGGCAGGACAGACAAGCATACATGAGAAAATCACCTATTAGTCGCACCACCTTACAGGTATGGGACAGGGTAGCGGTGTCTCGGGGACTTACCACCTACCCTTCACCACTGATGCCCTTGTTCGACAACACAGCCTTTGCGCCGGGGGCGGCCCACGGATCCTTCCACCACTGGCGATCATCAGATTGCAGGTTGGCTGGTCACCTCTTCGACCCTGGCGGCTTTATGACATTGCAAGCTTTACGGATACCTATGCGCTTCCCCAAATCCCTCGCTTCGAGTATTTCCAAATCCGTCACTGGCTCATGCACAGGGACATGTTACCGCAGGTGGGTAGGCACCTCACCCCTTTTGAGAAATGGCTCCTCACCAAAAAGTCAGATAAAAAAGCAGTCACAGACCTGTATGCTGTGCCCTCCATTACCCTCCTCGTGTTTGGCGGGTCAAAAGAGGTGGGAACGGGAATTAGGCCGGTCCCTTACCAATAAAGAATGGCAAGCCGTATATTACGGGGCGCATCACACTGCCAGGAACGTCGCTAGCAAGGAATTGGCCGTTAAGATCGCCTATTACTGGTACCTGACGCCAGCACGACTACATCAGAGCAATCCACGCCGCGACCCCCTGTGTTGGAGAGGTTGCGGTCAACCGGGCACCTTGACCCACATACTCTGGGAATGTGCAGAGGTGCAAGAATTTTGGGACCAGGTACTTAGGGACATTGACAAGTATTTTGACACTGAAATCCCTCGCTTCCCAGCTTATACCCTGCTAGGCCTGCCCAATAAAATCACCTTCCCACTTAAATCACCCAGGGGCAAACCAATGGGCTTAGCGATGGGGGCAGTGACACAACATATACTGTCACTTTGGGGCTCTAAGTGTACACCTACACACACTGGGTGGCATCACAAGCTGTGGTATACGATGGGTATGGAGAGAATACAGGCCTCCCTGACTCAAACACAAGATACTTTCCTCGAAACCTGGCGACCCCTTATAGATTTATTAGCTGATGAATTCTACGAAATGACCTGTCCGAAGTACCTCCGAGTCCTCCGACTAGCAGACGAATTCCGGAAGAGCTCCGGGCATCCCTTCCCAAACGCCTCAAATTTATGCGCTACCGCACAGTTTTTCTCTTTTTTGCTGCTGCTCACACCAGGGGGGGGGGGGCGCAAAGGGGGCGGGAAGTGGAGGAGGAGGAGGGAGGGTGGTTCACGGGGGGGGAGGGGGGAAATGGGGTTTCCGCTGTTTGGGTTGTTTGGGACATGACCGATCTGCCTTTAGCCCACATCCACCTGCATGGACACATATACTTTCCCAGCTACTGTTACCTTGGGTGGGGATGGATGGGAGCAAGTTTGTTTTGGGGCTAACCCAACACGCATATCTGACCGGCATTATATCCTTTTTCTGTTTGAAAACAATAAAAATGATTTAAACAAAAAAAAACCGTATTTTACACAACACCTAAACCACCAACAACATTTTAGCATCCCTGCAGTCACTTACCCTCATGTGTACCGAATTTCCCATCTCCACCCCGCGTCTATTCATCTGCCTACTCACGAATGCTTCTACCCCCTCATTCATAAATCAACTGTAGTCAATGGTCAACGTCTTCCCCTCATACCCCGGTTAAAATGGGAACTGGACACAGTATTCCATATGAGGCTTCAGTCATTTTACTTCGTGGTTAGGCTGTCCTTCAGAAATTGACACACGATTCCGGATGAGGCCTACAGAACTGAACACAATACGCAAGACCTAGAACTGGGCACTCTTTTACTGCCCGTGCTGTACCTGTTTTGTGTGTATGAAGCTTGAAAAACATCATGTCACTGTACAAAAGCCAAAACTAAATTTGTCTTTTTTTCTTTCCCTTCACTTGTCGGGCCCAAAGAAAAGCTGTACTTGAACATAGCTGCTAATGGAGTAGATGTATGCGTTCCAAAACCACTTGGTAGCCCTTTACAGAGAATTTTAGCTAAACATACTTTTGTCTTCAATAGTTATTAAGCATCACAGGTCCAAGTTGCCTTTTTCTAGGGCTATGAAAGGTGTCTGTGTTGGCTGTTCTTCTTGCACATTCTACTGTCTGCCCTAGATATAGGCCCACAGAAAAGGAGATTTCTTTTTCGTGGAGGTAAGAGGTGAGCCCTATTTCAGTGCAACATGTGAACTGTCTGTCCAGTAATCAATGGGATGGACCTGTCTCAGGTCTGCATCCAGAAGCAATTGGAAATGCGTCCTGTCCTCCGCGGTAGTCAGTCTGTCTGGCTCGTGTTTATGAACAGTAAAATAGAGCTGAGCAACATTCCAGGTCCGACTGCGACAGAAAATGTGTCCAGTCATTGGCAAAGCTAATAGGTCATGCCTATGTGGGAATTATTAGCTTTTCCAGTTTTTTTGCCATATTATATAGCAGCATGACTTCTATTCAGCATGGCAAAAAGTTATTGGCTTGGGATAGAGTAGACTAGAGTTGAGTGATGTTAAGTAGCGTAGTGTAGACTAGATTGGTTTAGAGTGGAGTACCGTAGTGGCATTGTGTGGAGTATAGTGGCATATAGTAGAGTGGATTAGGCTGGGTGGATCTGAGTAAAAGGGATCGATGTGGAATAGTCAGAAATTAGTGATTTTTGTCCCAGAGGCCTGCATGCTTCTGTAAAACTACATAGTACATTCTTCAAAGAAACTTTGAAAACCTGCCTCAATCCTGGCAAAAGTGCCCAAAGCATTTAGTCGCTAGTCGGCTCAAAGCATCTGAGGCCAGCTGCTGATCTGCAGCCTTTGTGGACCTGTGAGAGGACAGTTGGGGTCATGGTCACCGTCCCTTAGAGTTTCTTTGCTGTGGCTCAGGTGGCGATGGTCTGTAAAAGATATCTTCATTAAGTTCCTGGAAAAACATTTTATTTGTGATAATGGCCCCTCCAGAGAAGCAGTTTGTGAAAAGAAAAAGCATGCATCTAAATCCATGGCCTTAGCCCTTTATCACTTAACACAGAGTGGAACCCTAAAACACCAATACAGGGGACCAGCATTGTACATAACCGTAATCTGTCTCTTCCAAATGCAAAGAAATCTGAGTCGCGAGGTAATTTTTACAGCCGTCTTTAAAGATAGGCACTCTTTCCAGTCCAGTATGAAGTAAAGATTTATTGAACGAAATTCCTGATACCTTACAAACAACTCCTGAATATATTCTCGTCACAACACAGTCTATAATAATTACTAAATGCAAAGTGTTTGGTGAGAAAAGAAAGCTAAAGGTTAAAAGGTCTCATTATTGAGGACATGAGATTGAGGTTTGTACAATTCATTAAGAACTAGACAGTCAGTGTCATGCGTACAACTGTGGGAGGTAAATTTTCAAACCAAGTTTGAATAGCTGGTACAGAAAGAGTTTTAGATGTAGTGGAATTGGCTATAGTCGGGGCTACTGGAATTATGAAATGGTGCTGCCGCGGCGATTTT
This sequence comes from Lissotriton vulgaris, assembly GCF_964263255.1. Classification (NCBI taxonomy): domain Eukaryota; kingdom Metazoa; phylum Chordata; class Amphibia; order Caudata; family Salamandridae; genus Lissotriton; species Lissotriton vulgaris. Next base: position 423,340,211 of record NC_141693.1, on the reverse strand, counting down.
CGCTTGTTTGTAAATTTGCACCTTTGCCACATAATCCATCATCTGCTGCAAGTCTAAAATGATAAATAATGAACGAATACTATCCAAAAATGTGCTGCATAATTTGCCTTTTCTTGCTGCATAATTTACTCATCCCTACCATTATAATTTGCCTCCCCTGCCGCATAATTCCAGTGGTCTTGGCTATAGTGTGAACCTTCTCCACCACCCTCAACATTTTGAGGGTTTTGAAAGATGTCTCATGTTCTTTGAAAAGACATACACATTTCGGAAACTGTAGAGGTAACACAAATTTGATGGAAATTAAAACTATAGACATACAAATGTGTGTATCCGAACCGTGCATTTAGGCGTGAAAGTCATGAAAGAAACTAAAAAGTAACACTCCTACTGGAAAATGGATTGCTTCGAAGGACTTTCCTGCTGTTGAGCCACTTGTTATGTTTTTAAGTTAGACAGCACAAAAATGATGGATACAAATATTTGAGTCTGCCTGAGCTACAGGCAATTAATTAATCAGGGAGCTTTTCAGTTTTTCTCAGGTTGTGTGTTCATTACATGATGAGAACAATAACATATAAGTGTTGTCCCTTCCACACAAGATGCTCTTTCCTGAATTGCTAGGTCAAATCACCTAGAAACAGGACACATGTAATTCTACACATATTTCGAACTGGTTTGCATTTGATTGTTCCTGAGCAAAAACATGGAATGCAATCCAGAGTAATTAGCCGTGTTGAGGATTAATGCAGGGATTCCTTCCATCATTTTGTTTTTATTCCACCTCTGCGCAGTAAAGTAGATCCCATAGTTCTCTTTTTAACGGGGACTCACTCGCCACTGATGGAAGCCAGTTGTTTGTTTGTAAACGGCTTTTCTACAGTGGTAGGGCGCACACTTGAACTTTCATACCCTTCATCGATTGCTGGCCTAGGTAAATCCTTGCTTGCACAACTGGGTCTCTTATCTGAGCAGTCCTGGCACGCATAATCTGCACACAGCGAGTACTCTTAAGGTCTGAGATAGCAGGATTCTGCTGTCCCTGACAAACCCTCATGTGACTTCTGTATGACCGAGTGGCTTCTACCTCATCAGATGAAGTGGCAGATTCGAGCTTGGGCTCCAGTGGTTCCAGGTTCTGTCGAAGTCGTCTTCAATGCTGGCTGATCACAGCACTGACCTTACTAGTCCGTCTTACCTGCCAGGAGCCACCACGTTTTTCCTGCGCTATTGTCCGGCCGGAATTCAGCCTCAGGAATAACTATGGCTCCAACTCCACAGGTAAACCGATCCAAACTGCTTAGTGTGGCTTAGCCTGCCTTGCTTTCACAGAGAAAAGTGGGAAGAGCCACTAATCTGGAAAGAGGCAAATTTCATGCTTATGGCAACAGGCTGAGGACTTTCATGGTCATTCCCCGTAAGTGGGATATTGGAAATGGTTCAGCAAGGGAATTTGTGCATTGTTGGTGAGGTGGCGTGTCTTCTTTAATGTGATGTGTTTAGTTTTGATATCCCCTATTTTCCTGCTTAGTATGAAGAGCTACGGTGGTCTGAGCACTGCTTTCATCTGACACTGTAAAGTGTAGTGGATTATGACTGGAAGTATTTCTTTGGTGTGCAGGATACAGGCAGATGTGTGGGATGTATGTCTGTCGGCTCCGGAACAGAGCAGCCCTTGGGATAAAGGAAATATTTCATAGAAAGACTGCTGAGGCAACGATGAAGCTGGCCATTTTATGATAGCAACCCAGTATTTCATTGAGGATGCATGCATGAGTAAACCAGGGTGCATTGTGTGTTTTAGTATTCATTCTGGGATGACTGTGCTTCAGTGAATGTATTTGCACTTATGATAGGTTGTGGTAGTATAGGAGATGGTGCATTGTGATGTAATTATACAACTTTTGAGTAGTGCAGCATTTGCACAACTAATGATTTCTTGGCGTTCTTGGCGCTGTAGGATTCTGTGGCCTGGTGCCTCTGTATTCTATAGCCTGGTGCCAGCATGTTTCCTTGCTCTGGGGCAGTGTCAGTGTACTCACTGGCCCAAATCATTGCTGGCGCTTTTTGTGAGCCCAAGACTGTGTGCTTATTCCTTGAGCTGGTGTTTACGTATCTCCTGACCTACCCAGCTTGTAACAGGGTCTCGTTGTGTGCCCTTTTCCTCCGTTTTTGTCTCTCTGTCCCCGAAACGGACACCCACGTTCCTGTTGTCAGTGTGTTCTCTGTCATAGTCTATATCTTTTCCTTATCCTGCCAGTGACCTGGTGACACTATGCAGGGTCCGTTGGAGGAGGGGGGGAAGGGGAGGCCAGTCTGGTCTTGCATCCTCCTACCAACAGCCACTCGAGTGTTGAGCACTGTTTGGATGTCTGCTTCCTTCTGTCCCGTCCCTATTTCATTATTAGTGCATTGCGTGTTCTAAAGTTGGTTCTTTTCCATTCTGTTGTGGTGTGTTCCCTGGCCCACAGTTGATGCATGTCTTGCTTGGAAAGGGATATCATGTCCCCTCTCTGCTCCATTGTCTTGTTGCTCTAGTGTTTTTGCCTCAAATCAAAATCCTCGGCTTCTATTCAGTATTATCTGTTGTGTTCTCACTGATTTGTCAGGTCCTTGCTCATTTTCTGATGCAAAGTATGTGCCTCCTGTTCTATGATGGGTGTACCCCTGGATCTTTTGCTTTCTGTGAGTCTGTGTATTGCCTGTACATAAATCCATGTGCTTCTTCTCCCAGTGTAGGCATATCCTCTCTTCTATGTGCCATTGTCCATTTGTTCCCTGATCACGTGTAAGTGTATCCCTGTGTCCTGTCCCAATGTTAACTGCATGCCTGTTATCCTAGTCTCCATGTTAGTGTACCCCTGATCCTGGTATCAGTATATCATTGCCCCTCTGTTGCTGTACTGGCAACTCTAGCATGTGTCAGTGTCCAATGTTGGGTCTCTTGTCACTTTATTAGTATATTATTGCCCCAGTGATGCTTTATTGACAAATCTTGTGTGTGTCTATGTCCAGTGTTGTGTGTCCCTACTCCGGTGTATGCGTTTCCTTGTCCTAATTCAGAATATTTTAGTGTAATTGTATTTCACTCGTTTTCCTCGTTGTAAATTTCCCATCATGAATGATCCCTGTTCTGTTGTTATTGTAGACAATGCCTCAGTGTTCTCTTTCCTATTGTAAGCATTATTTGTTTGAGTGTTATTGATTGCTTGTCTTTGTCAGTGTATTCCTTCAACCAAATCATGCCTGCCTGCTCCAGCAACATTTCGCTCCACTAATGCTCTTTTTACTGTCCCATTATTGGTGTTTGTGGGTATCCTAGTTATTATGAAATATTGCAGCTTTTTCAACTCTTTGACGTGAATAAGGCGTTGTTTATATAGCTATTTGTTTCTGTTGGAACAATGAAGTTTGTGTGTGTCTACCTCCTATCCCAGTGTGCTTTGCACTTTGCCTCATTGTGGCCGAACTGTCTGCCCGGTGTAAATTTCATGGTCACTCTACCACTTACAATTACTGTATCTGATATTCATGTTTGTTCAGAAAAGTGAAGTGTTGATGATGTTTTCCCCTCCTTTAACCACCCAACCCGTCTGCCCCTTGCAGTGTAGCTTGTTCAGCTGTTTGCTGAAGGTGTTACTGCCAGGTTGTGAGTCTCCTGCTTGAGGACATAAGGGCAGTGGAACATTCAAGCAAAGAAAGTAGTAGGCAAAATCCACCAATTCTCACTGCTGGATCTGTGTGTGCTGGCACTGCAATTTTCCTGCAGCTCTGTAAATAAATAAAAAAACAGTGGCAGACGGCTGCAGTCTTGTGAAATTGTCCCAAGATTAGCATCTGCTAACATCAAAATAACAAAAAGTAGCCAGCCCTACCAGTGCATCAGTCATGCTTGATTGAGGAGAAAGTTGCCAGCTGGCAAGGCAGGGAGCAGAGAAAGACCAGCAAAACAACGCAACTCGGGGGGTAGATATATGGGAAAGCGGTACATGAGTGTTGATTCGTCGGGGAAACATGTGTCAAGTGTTAACCGTTATATGTGAATAGGGGTCCAGTAGTCACTGAAGTGACTAGCGACTAGAGCCTCGGGTAGATGTACTCACAAGTCGGTTCACAAACTCTCACTGAAGGGAGTCCATATTGCTGCTGCTGCTCAGGGGTCCTCCCACACCAGTCAAAGTAATGAGGTGTGGAGCTCCTCTGCAATCTTCTCTTCCTTGGTGCCTCTCGTTGAATGAGGTTTCCACTTCTGACATGCCAGGGGGCTCAGTGATGTTGCAGCTGTTTGACAATGTAATTCGTTCTAAAGGCAGGTTACTTACGTGGTGAAGGCACTTTGATATGCCAGCTCTGGGAGTGCAGAAAAGGCCTCATTCTGTCAGAAGATCGAAATGCAAAGATAGTCTCTTGAGGAGATCAGTAGGTTTCAGCGAGGTGTGTATAGATGTTTGGGTACAGGATCTGCATGGTCTTTTGTTTCAGGGTATTGTGATTATGTTCAGGTGTTGGGTGACCTGAAGATGATTTGTCCCATGCCAAGTGTAACATGCTAGTGAACTGTGTGAGATGAACTGTTGAAGACTAAAAGAACAGTATATTGCGCTGAACTAGGAACTCCTTATAAAATCATGACTTGTGTTCTCCATTACAGTAGAGTGGCAGATCCCAGCTCTGGCCTTATGGAAGAATGGTGATTGTCCAAGTGTACATCTATGACTGGGGATAAGTACAGGGTCCTCTGAAGAGACCACCTCCAGCCGCTCGTCACTCGCAACCAAGAGTGAACCCGGCTTCTGGTATTTCTGAGCTGGTGCCTTTCTCAGCTCTGGGGTGTTTAAGCAGTGCAAGAGTCTGCCCATCGTAGAACAGACTTCATTGAGTCTGGGTGAACTTTGTCTCAGTTTAAACCATTCATCCTGTTCCTTAGGACAGAGGCACCCTGTTAATAACTGGAAGAATCCTTGTCTTCTACACCTGGCAGTTCAACAGCAAGGTTCACATATCTTCAGTGTTTTTAGCCTGGTGGTCTGTCAACTGCTAGGAATATGAGAGATTGTTTCATAAAGTTGCAGAGTTTAAATCAATCACTTCTGCGTTCATACCCCTGAAACTGTACTGGTAGGTACTGTGGTGCTTTAAAATACTTTTGCTTTTTTTCAAAGATCTGTGGAGCCTCATCCGCTCCATGTTTGCTTGTGGCTGGCTTTTAAGTCCTCGGCCAAGAAGTGCCTGCCTTTTCTTTTTCTAGCAGCAACGTGTTCACGGAGACTTTGAGCTGCTTGGTATCTCGAGGGAGAGCAGCCACCTCTCCCTTTTCACAGTGAAGGCCTTTCTCTTGTCAAATACTGCCATTGCGGGCACCATTTCTCTGTCATAGAATTGTATCACCACCTCTTCAGGTGTTTTCAAAATGCCAAAACCATATAATTTTCACAAGAGCAAACCTGCTATTTATCTTTCAAGTAGTTCTGTAAAGTGGCACTACTCACACTACTGGACGTTCACACATGCCCACAATCCTAGTGAGCCACCAGCTTACAATGGTCCACCTCATAAACGTGCCAGTTATCCCTGAACAACCCATAGTGCTGTGATATCAGACCGTGCCACTCCATGCACCATGGTATCCTGTCAGTCTCATTCACCTGTTCTCCAATTCAAAATGGCAAGTTTTTGTTGTTGTTTTAGGCTGGTAAGATGCACATACCCCATCCCTGCACCCTTCTATGCGACCTTTACGGACAGCGGCATGTCCTTCTCATTAGACCAGGGTATTCCATCCCGCGCTGGGCCGACAAGCTTTGTCGCATTCAGCTCTGGTTGGGATCTCAGTCTAGACCAGTGTTTCTCAAACTGCAGTCGCATCTAGCCGAGTTTTGGTATGTCGAGAAAGTCCGAGCAATAAATTAAGATGCCTTTAAATTCAGTGTTTATTCTTGTCACACTTGCCGGTGATTCAAACAGAGGTAAAATGTCAGGCTATGTCTTCTGACCAATTGCTGCTTATTTTTAGGTTGAGCATAGTAAGCGTACATGGGCTGTCTCTCGACAAGCTGTATCTACTTCTGTGGGCTTTCAAAACTTTCGTCGCTTTTATTTGCTTTTTGGTCTGCCTTTCAAACTTCCTTTAGTAAATGCTCTACATTTATCCCGCTTTTTGGCTACTTTGTTCCTGCCCTGGAGAAGGACCATGCTATATTTCACTTCTGACGAGTTAGACTGTTTGGGAGCACTCCTTTTTAGGTTTCGCCTGTCGAAAGCTGCGCAAGCAGCGTTTCGCGCAGGCGAAATCTTTTGTTTTGCAGTATGTGGGCTTTGTCCCGCCTCTGTTTTCATTGGCTAGCTCCATAAATGGAGGCTAGCCATTGGAAAACAGAGGCGCCCGTCATTCTGCGAGGCGACTCGTGGGCGTTCCTGAGATTTTTTTCTCATCCAGCCCCTTTTAGGACGTCAGTGCGGCGGTGGGCGGGGTTTATTTTTTTGGTCGTCCATGTTTCTTTTGGTCATTCCGCGGCCGAGCACCGCCGGAGGAAGTCCAGGTCCAGGTGAGTGCTTTTAATTGTGGCCGTTCCCGCCGCCCCCCCCTCCCGCTGTCCGTGCCTTTCCTGCCCCCCTCCCGCTGTCGGTGCCTTTCCTGCCCTCCCTCCCGCTGTCCGTGCCTTTCCTGCCCTCCCTCCCGCTGTCCGTGCCTTTCCTGCCCTCCCTCCCGCTGTCCGTGCCTTTCCTTGTTTCCATTTCCTGGTCTGGAAGTCATAGTGGGAACAGTTAAACTGTAAGTATTAGAACACAGCTGTCCATTAACCACATGCGTTAAGAGTTGCCTTCGACTAATCCTAGCTTTTGAACCAAGGAAGTCAAGTATCCTGGGATGTCGAGGCCTACACTTACCATGAGCAGACACTACAAGCCCCAGCATGCTCAGTGTGAAAAAGCAGGACTGGCTGTGTCACACTGATGAGGAGGGTCCAGTTGGCAGCCATGATGAGACTATGTGAAATGATAGGGTCGTCCATTTCAGTGGACCCTATTTTGTACCTCGTGCATTTTACGTTACTTGCCACAATTTTGTCAGCCTCATTTAGCGCGGGTTGTTTCATCTTGACGTTGCTGCTTATCTGTTATTAGCACGCACTGAACAAAAGCAGTTACTCGTCCCTAATCTAAGTAAATTCAACTTTAAGTGGCTGCAACAAGCAATACTCGCCGTGTTTCCTGAACCTGGCCCCCAATTAGCATGCAGTTTTCATGTTAAATTGCAGGCCCTGCTAAACGATTGTTATTGCTCAGTCTGTTCGACGTTACGTTACAAAGATGGATTAATCATTGGCTCAGTGCAAGTGTATATGGTTCTTTCTGTTGTGGCATATGATTACCCATTTCTATCTAATTGGAAACCGAAAGGTTCAATTAATTTACACAGACTCTAAATTGCAAACACTTGCTAATAAAGAACGAATAGCTTCTCGTTAGTGCCTGTTATTCCCGAGTGTAATTTAGGGACAGAGCTTTTGTTTACATGTGCAAGGCCGTTTTACCGTACGCTGCAGTCTGCTGGATGGGTTTACTGCGGGCGGCTGCCTGCGGCGTGAGATCGCCGACCCTCACACAGTCAAGGCGGAGGAAGCAGGGCCAGTTTGCCCACCCCTCTGCGCCTTCTGCACGGCTCGAGCTCTACTCATCATAGTCCTCTTCCCATACCACCCGGCTGGCCTGCATTTCTCAATTGCAACCTGGGGGCAAAAAGCCCTCCTTCAAGGTTGGAGGTTGGGCAGCTAAAGCAGTTACTCATTTTTAAAGCTGTTTCCCCACTGTGACACCAGAACTGAGAGGAATATCAGACTTGCGGGGTCATGCCCAGGCTGCCAGATGTCTCACTATCATGGGGATACAAAAGATCCTGGACGTCCCTATGTGTGTGTGTGTGTGTGTGTGTGTGTGTGTGTGTGTGTGTGGTTTTGGGTGTGTGTGTGTAGTAGTAATTGCTGTCTGCTGAGCTCGTCCGTAGGGTACAATAGGTCTCACAGTTGCGAAAGATTAAGTTAATGACAATGTAAATGACAATGACATTTATTTATCTGTATTCAAAACCAAATCATAAATTCAAATTTCAACATTTACAATGCCAATAGCTCTAACTTTTCCAAAGGCGAAACCATTGCATTGTAAATGCTTGTTCTTTTGCTGCCCCCACAACTCCTGTCCGTTGCTGCATTTCCAGTTCGTGTTGGGACTCATCGCAATTCAGTTAATCTCCATGTGCGGCGCCGTCTCCACCCTCTCCCTCACCTCCTGCCCGTTGTTCTATTTGGTATGTGTATATTCGCACTGTGATTTACAGAAAAAAATGTTTGCTATAACTGTTTTGCTCGTGGCGTTCGCGTGTCTTCTTTTACCACCCACCTACTACTTCTCTGTGTTGCCGCCTGCTTTCGCTTCTTTGCTGCTCTAGCTGTGATTTAGGATTTAATTTATTTAACCTGTTTTGCAGAAGACGCTGCCTTTCTGCTCCCACCCAGCACTTCTCTGTCTTGCTGCATCGCCCTACACCCTTCTTTACCGTCCCAGTTTGCTTAAAGAGTAGGCTACTTTAAGCGTTTTATTTAATCTGTTTTGTGCGTATGTTTGTTACTGAAGTATTGTTTTCAAATCCATTGTCACCACATCCTGCCGGAACCGATACCTTCATTTTATCTGCCTTATGAGATGAGACCTAAATGGTGCAGATAATTAATTCAAATATTTAATATACATTTTAACGTATAATTTCATAGTTCGGCTACTGGCAGCTCTCAGAGAAAGCAACTCCATCAACGTATGCCCTCTATTTATGCACAACGCAGACCAAGTACTGGAGATGCTGGCTAGATTCCTCTGCACTGCTTGCAAATGTGCCTTTTGCATCCTCTTTTCTGTAGCTGTTATTATACATTCAATTGCTGACATCCAGAACATTCCTGCGAATACACAGCTCTTGAGCACTCGCAACACCCTGTTTATTCCAGGGTCGGATTGGTAAGGCGGGCACTCTGGCAATGGCCGAGGGGCCGGTATCAAAGTTCCTGCTGTGGGCTGCTCTTTTGGCAGCCTGGGGGGGCCGATTTGGGCTGTGTCTGGTGTGTTCAGATGTCGCCAGCGGCCCAGTGGGGCCCTGAGTGGCCTTTCTGGATGCAGATGGGCATCTATTACCTCCCTTTTATAAACCTGCAGAGGTATCACTCCCTTTCTCTCGCTGGACCGGCCAATTAATGTGTGCATACTGAGCGGGGGCAGGGGGCCTGAGCAGAAGTCGCCTCACTTGTTTTCAGGTGTCTATAAAACTTCGCCGAAGCAGTGTTTTGCGTAAAGGCAATATGCAAATGTGGGACACTTTTTTTTATAGCATGCCCGGGCCAATTTCTAATCCCATTGCACTATATGCAGCGTGCAAATAGCAAGCTGCACAGATGGCATAAACAGGGTGCTGTGATGGCCGCCCTGCTCTCTGGCAGCATCGGGACTCTACTGAGAGCCTTCCCGGGACTAAGCTGCAGACATGGAGCTCTGAGGTAAAAAGTCAGTGAGTGTGCCCTAGCTGATGACTTGCGGATCAGGGCGTCAGAGCTCCTCTTATATCACAAACTGTAGGATGCACACATGTGCGTAAGAGGGCTTGAGGGACATGTGGTTCTCGAGGAAAAAGAACACCTTTGTCAGAATGCACTTCTTCTTTGGTCACTCTGTATTGCTCCTCTGAGAAATATATCCGCCTGTTAACCACCGTACTTTCCTCGCTCTCCTGAATATACCCAGTGCTCCTTCTATTTCTACATACCTTCTTTACTACTCTGCATCCCACGGCCCTTGCACCTCTGTGACCACCTATCCTTATGTGTACTTACGCGTTTTTTACCTCCTTTGTGTCCCCATGACTCTTTCGCTCACTCCTGAACACGTGACTTGTCTCAAGTTCACTCACTCAGGTTTTTGTGAAAATTTTAAAGTTCTTGTTTCGAAATTATTTCTTCTGGTAAATGGCACACAGTCTTGTGATGTAATTTAATATACTAAAGTGAAGCGCTTCTACGTATTAAAGGAATAAGCTATAAAAATAGTCATGATCATATTTTTACAGGACGATCGGTGAATGATTTCCACGCTGACTTTTTGGTGGCTCGTCTTATGCTCTGGCTCGTAGAGGTGAGCAGACCCCTGGTGCAATTCTGGCTTTCTTCTCCCTATTAATTGACAAGTTTGCCCATCTCTAACGAAAACAATTACAACTAAACTGAAACAATTTCTGTGTTAAACTAGCCATGTCTTGTAATTAAGAACACTTTAAAAGAACAGCCCCATAGTAAAACTTCAATCGATTCTTATTTATCAAAATTAGGGAATGCTAAACTAAAATTGCAACGATAAATGACTGTATAGTTAGTGTAGTTGCTTTGCCCTTTCCCCAAACCTAACTAAATTGAACTATAATATTTTCTTTCGGTGAACCTCCCCATTAAATGTATGCTCCCATTACTCTAACCATAGCCTGTATTCCTTATTTTAATCCGTTCTTTATTTAGCTTCTTTAACCCCTTGATTTTCTTACCTTTCAGCTCATCTCGAAATACATATTTTTAATATGAGGCTTTCGTTTCAGCATTTTCAAAGTAGTCTTTGGTTGTGACTGCTTTTTTAGGTCTCGGACCGTAGGCTGCGCTTGCGCAGTCTCCCTCCGAGATTTAATGTTTCTTAGTATAGCCCCTCTTCTCCATTGGCTAGCCTCGTAAATGGTGGCCAGCCTTTGGAGGAGAGGGGCGTCACTCCCTTTAAGCCCTGTCTTTTTCGGATTCGGGGGCGTTTTTTTCTCTTCTTTCTCTCCCTGGCGTCATCGGGAGAGAGCACGCCCCTCATCACGCTGCCTGCACGCTCAAGTCCGCTCTCTGATTGGTGTTCTTTATTAACCAATCAGAGGGCCGACTGGCGCGTGCAGGCAGCGTGAGAAGACTCTGTCTCGCTTTTCTTGTTTTCGTCGTTTCGACTGGTGGGCTGTTTGATAAGAGATGTGATGGACTGGGTGCCACTTCGTGTGCATTACTGGTGCGTTCATATGTAGTTATGTATGTGCAGTTGCTATTTATTTGTGCAAGCTGCCTCTGTGAGTGGCCGAATAAGATGAGATTAGCGGGTGCTTTTGAATGCAGGTAGGATCCGGCAGGGTTGGCAAAGGAGACCCACAGTTTAATATGGACTTGTAAAGCGAAACATCTTGTGTCGGAAAACAAGGGACTACCTACCAACGGAATTGGTCTTTAAGGAAGATAGTCAACTTTCACTTCTTGTACCACCTTGAACCTAATATCTCGTACACGCGATTCATCAGGTGTGCAGTTCAAAAGATTATGGGACCAAAATCAAATGTCTCCTTCGGGCTTATTACAACCTTAACATCGCCTGCCTGTCGGGGCCTGTGGGTCAAGCCCCATGGGTCGCGGGGCCTCCTCTTCGCTGCCTGAGCTGCTGCCACCTGAGAGGCTGCAGGAGCCGGCCGGGGAGTAGCCGGCGCTGTAGTGGATGCTGCCCGAGATGCTGTAGTTGCCACTGTCAGGACTGCAGGTGGCGCTGGTGTAGCCCAGGCAGTCCGGCCGCAGCTCCTCCGCGATGTACTCTGCCTCCATCAGCATCCTGCGGGGCACAAGAAAAGGGTATGTTAATATCTACGCAGTACCAGCTTTCTTAACACGTTCACACTTCTGCTCACCCATGGTGAGCGCAGTCCACAAAACAGGATTCAGGAGGGTATTGTATTTCTTAAAACGCATAAGGAAAAGGCCCCCGCTCATGCCAGAACCTCTGGCACTCAACTCGGTCCCCTTACTGCACCATTGGCATACTGCAAACACTGTGAGTGCACGGTTATACTGGACACTGCGTGTGTGCGTCCTGCTAAATGCCAAACTTCTTGCACAGTAGAGGATGCATAGAAACCTTTGCATATGCAGCAGTAAGGGTAGTATGTGCAAAGTGCAGCACTGTATCGTGCTACTCATTGTGTAGTGATTGTGTGGGATGTTCGTGATTGCTACTCCGTGTGCAGGGCAGACTATGCTCAAGTGCGCCTCTGTATGAGAAGATGTGGGATGAACGGTGTCCTATGCAGAATACCACTTGTACAGTAGAGGATGCATATAAACCGTTGCACAATCAGCAGTAAAGGTGGTATGTGCAAAGTGCAGCACTGTATCATGTTACTCAATGCACAGTGATTGTGTGTGATGCTCATTGCACTGCTGATTGCTACTCCGTGTGCAGGGCAGACTATGCTCATGTGCGCCTCTGTTTGATAAGAAATGTGATGGGCTAGGATGGCCGAGCCGCTGGGGAACGAGCTGAGCTCGGCCGCAGCCCACGGGGACCTCCAACGGGTCCTCGGCCTCCTGCAGGACGGGGCCAGTGCCGACGCCAGGAACCGCTTCAACAGGACGGCGCTGCAGGTGGGTGTGAGGTGCGTCACCGGAAAGATATGCCTTTATTTGATTTTCTTTGTAATGACATACATTCTCTGTTTTTTGCACAGTTGGTCCTTTGAGATAGCTCTTTGCTATTTGAATTTCCAGAATATATTTCCAATATATTATTGCCCTGTGATGAATTTTGGAGCTCTAGTGCTTTAAATTCCCTACTGGATCGTAGGGCTAACGTCTGCCCGTATGCCTTAGATGTATAAACACAGCTTTCATTCTTGTTTAGTGTGTAGAGGCATTAACACAGCAAATGCTGCAGATGTCTGCTAGAGGTCCTGTCTCCCCAAGAAAGATACCTGTGCCTGAGATGGGCCGTTCAATGTGTGTAATGTCCACTGCACTGGCAGAGTTGAGGTCCAGCAGCTTTATTTTGCAGATGCTGAATTCGGCCCTTGGAAATTGTTCCGAATATGTTTATGTTCTGATTGTAAGCATTATCCCATGGTCCTTCAATTTGTGCTATTACTTAATGAGTGGCAGCGTTACAGCGGCTCTTTCCCTCATAGCTGCGACCCTTCATCTTCTCCACCACAAGAGCCAAGCTTGACATGCCTCACATTTAGGATCACTTTTCCTAGAGTTGTGTTATGGCTGGGAGCAGAAGTTGGTCATAGGTATGACTGCTGAATGCATCTAAACTTGATTGTCTCCAGCAGCCTTTCACAAAAACAGAGATAATATCTGGGTATCATTTCCCAAGCTATCCAGAAGAAAAACTGTTACAGTAGCTTGTGTGTACAGCTTTCAGTACTTAGCATTCTAAATGACCTATTACAGTTCTGAGAGCTAGCTATATTATAGTTTTGTGTTTCTGGTGATCTCATTTGCTCCTCACTGCTGCCTGATCACATTTCATGCTGGTATGCACTTTAGTTGATAAACCGCCATCCTTTTAACCGGGGTTGGAATGATCTATTTATTTTTTCTCTCTAGTTGGCGACTAGGACTTGTGGACAGTACTGTGCATGCAGCAGTACCATGCAGCATCAGTCATTGAGTTTCTTATAGAGGATGTGCTATGGAAGTTATATGCCATGCTATTATCAACAATGACTGTTACAGTTTGTACCCAATGTAGTGCGGGAGTTGACGGTTCATCACAAAACTGTGATTGGGGAAATGGGAGGGGCGGGTGGGAGTTTTGGGGGTGTGGCGTGGTAAAGGTCAGCCTGAGTTCACAAAAGCAAAGATACATTTGACCATGAAGAAAAATGCAGTGTTGAAGAAACGAGCTATGGAGCATGTCCAGATTATTTAGGGTGAATGTGAATAGTAAAGGTGGATGCAGTTGCTGAGGTGAGGTTTCTGTAAGTACACCTTTATAAGAAAAGAGACGTTCTTGGTGGCGAGGGGAGTTTGTACAAATTAGTATTTTCCAGTCTCATGCATATTATTTTTGTTTATGTTATTGCTTCTTTATATACTTACTGCTTATTTCATTATACAGCTTTATAACGTGTTTAGATACTCAAGGGGGCGCACCAAAATGAGAGTCCAAGTAGAATAAGTAGAAAAATGTTCTTTATTTATCTTTGTTCGGCAACAAAAGGCATATCAATAAAATAAGCAGTGAGATCAGCCAACGCGTTTCACTCCCTACCAAGGAGTTTCTTCAGGGCTGAAAAAACAAATAAAAGACAAAATATTCCCATCAATTTCCTGCATAGCCAAGCGTGTACATATTAACCCATTTTGTTTTACCTCAATGGGCATTCTTTATAGAATACATCTTTCCCTGGAGACCAGGGAAAGCAAAGGACGGACACAGTAGCCTATTGCAAGGGAAAGACTGATCAGCGAATATTTGTTAACTTTAAAAGTCTTCGTTTTAAAAACATCCTTTTCAAAACAGTTACCGCCACGGAAGGGGGAGGTTTACGTGGAAGAACAGCAAGAAAGGTTCAGAACATCCTTAATACAATGTATGTTTCACAGTTGAAATTCTACTTTGATGTTAGGCATTCCCTGTAGATAGAGGTGAGTATATCACTATTGATAGAAGAGAACATATATCTCGCTTTGTCTTAACACATTTCTAGGTTGAAGAGATCACACCAAAAACATACACAAATACCATCTGCACATTTTAGTCTTGTTGTGACATGTACTATGATAACTTAGTAGTATGTGTATACATTTATGACACATATCAACATCATATTCACTCTCTTTTTGATATTTACATCGCCCAAAGAGCCTACCCGTATTCAAGATAGACCGTCCTCCTTTCCATCTACTAGGGTGTGTTTCATTATCCAATTGAATTATGTTTCATTATCAAAGGGGCATGGAGAGGAGAAGTTAATGATAGAATTAGACACAAGTTATTTGGCAGTAAGGAGTGTACTAGCAAGGCTACGGTTCTTACCGCTGCGAGTATATCCGGTAAGTTGTCTTTTTGTAAGATCCCTCTGTAGTCACACTGGGAATTTTCTGATCATTTCTTTCTTCCAGCTTATTTCTAATCAGTAAAAGAGACATTGTTTTATATCCAGTCTATATTATCATATTGCGCCTACGGTGTCTTATATATCTTCTTCTTATGCATACCTTTAAAAGCCTTTGGAGTGTCTCTCTTCCCTTATCTTTTCTTTGTATCATGGACTTTGTAGGTCTTGTCCGAAAAACGTTCTTATATTTCAAAGAGCTACCCGTCCCTGGTTGTATTTATTGCAGGTGGGTACAGTGCTAGACGGGAGGCAAAAGCAAAGTATAGCTATTCAGAACTCGTCCTGTATTTCTACTTCAACAAACAGCTATAAGTTTATATTTTATATTGCAAGGACTTCCCTACCCAATAACGTCATCATTTTTGAAATTCTGCTTACAAGGGGATGTTATGTTGTAATCTACTTAGCCATGGTATGCATCTTTTATTGCACAGCTTTCAGAGCTGTACTAGGTCACTTAGAATGTTATGTACTGTAGCATTTCGGTATCACTTTCCCACCTCTTTTCAATGTCAAGGGAGTGGATACTATTTGAGCTGACTTTTAGTGTCTTGTGTGCGGCCCAGGGAGTATTCGTCTGACTTTAAGGTGGTGCATATATGCGTATCTCTTATGTGATTGTAGGCAAATCGGATCACAGGTATCAAGCATTGAGGCCTGAGAGTCCATTCTGTCATGTATTATTGACAAGTGTGGTCTTTATCTGTATTATAGATTTGTGTTTACCTGATGTTGCTGTTAGGTCACAGTTGATGGTGCTGTGCACTTTACTAAATCGTTCTTTCAATTTATGTTGTAGGTAGTCCATTTTAACACTGAGTTATGAAAGTTTTTTTTTTTTTCCTCAAAGGTTCCGATGTATGGTCTACGCCTAGCATAAAATACAAATGTATTTATAACTTGGTACTTAATAAATATTAATTGCTGCCCTTTTCAGTAATACCCATATTATCAATTATAAAAGAATGAAAGATTGAAAAGTGAAAGTAAAGGATGTAAAGATCAGATGTAATTTTCGGTTTGGCTGCTCTTCCAGTCAATTCAAACTGGCCTCTCACAGGTGTCATGCCTATTTTCTGCATACATTCTCTATCCAGTTGGTGTTTTTCAGTGGTGCAAGAGCTGATCTTTCTTATCATCTTTGTTGGACTCAGTTCAATTAGGCTTATAACATAACCACAGCTGCTATTTCCAGATGGAGCTATAAATCAACAAATGTTTGATAGAGGCCCTTGCCCGGTCTGCTGTCCTTTGGCTGGCCATCGCTCTCATGCGTTGCTGATTGTCTGATTTTGCTTTTTTAAATTTTACTGATTCCAAGAAGGGTGGGCTTTGGCTTTGCCTCGCAGGTAGCCACTTGGGTTTCAGGGGTGGTAGATATACAACTGTCAGGGGTCTCACTTATCGCTAGGTCCTGAAAAGCTTGATTTAACAAAATCCACTTTCTTTAAAAAGCTGGTCTCAAATGTAATGCAATGGTTCAAACAAACATTTCCAAGCTCAAACAAGGAGGTGTATAATCCTAAAATCTGGTGCCGTTATGAAGGTGGAAAAGGTAAATTTGCCTTCAAGGGAATTTATTCAATCTATATTTTGGTTAGTTGAAGTTGTTCTGAAAAGGACCAGTCACTTGTCCTTAAAGTGAATATATCAACAATTTGCTAGTTTGAAAAAGAGCATTGCATCAACATATAACATGTAAACATATAAACAAAGACACAAGGTGTATACGAAAAAATATATCTTTATCAAATAGCTCAATCAAAGAAATCAACTACATATACAGATCAATAAACAAATAGAAATTAGGACTGTAGGTACACACATAAGTAAATTACAAGGTGACACAACAGAACCTAAAAAGACACCTATCCCAAATCACATTGAGTAAAACAAAGAAAGGGATAAGGTGTATAGTCGACGTTTCGGTTTCTCAGGCGTTAGTTTGCTGAAACCATCCTCAGGACTGTTATTAAATTGTGGTCTGTATAGAGATATTGTTATCTGAAAGTCAAAGAATATTTTACAGTTACAATATTAAACTAAATAATTACGTTACACCCTGGTGAAAAAACGACAAAATTTAAGACCATTGACGACAAGAAAGACACAATATGTACCACAAAAGCATTATACAAATACACAGTATATTTACATGAAATCACTATGGATCTAAAGTACATTTGCTTAATTGCAAGAGACTTCACGGTTGTTCCATACAAGTTAATCTGAAGCAAACAAAATTATTCACAGTGTTTTCTATTTGATACATCCAAATTGTATTGGAGACCTTATGTTTGAGTTCAACACAGATGTTGAATTTTCAAATATTCAAGAAAAAGGCTTCTACATCATGAGGATCTATTTATTCATATCAGATAGCCAAGTTGCTTCTAATTTGATTATTACAGCATCAATGATTGGAACCGTCAAATAATTACATGGCATAAACCGTTAGTAATGGTTATGAAGGTGGGACAATGCTAAAGACGTAATGAATAAGTGTTCAGTTTGATTTTGAGTGTGAATACTCTAGAACATATGAAGGATGTATGGGCTAAAATGCAAATCAAGGAAAGATCAACCTGTAATCTTCCATGTTAGTATGTACCCTGTCCTTGTGTTGGTGTAGTACCTCCCTGAGGGACCTCATGATGCTGTGGCAAGATACGCTGGGGAGTGGGCAAAGGTGAGGCCACCGGGTTTGCTTCCTCCCACAAACAACCATCTGAGGGTTAGTGTCATAGTAGATGCCAGTTTCTTATAGTCTCGTTGTGCTTGTCCAAGCCCTCCAGTCAAGCATGTATGTTGATGCCTCTCTATTTCAAATTCTGTGCACTCACTTTTCCAGTGTTAGTTCTGTGTCACTCTGTGCTAGTATATTTCTTGACCCACAGTCGATTCATGTCTCGGTGTCTCCAAAATGGGTTTCTGCTGCCCCAGTTGAAGTATTAGTCTTTTCTTCTCAATTGTGCCGTTGCCCATGTGTTCTTGCCTCAAGTCAGAATGCTCAGCTTCTAGTCTGTGTGATCACTGATTTGGAATGTATTTCTCCATGCTCCAGTGTGTGGGTCTTTTTACTCTTAGAGTGAGTATATAACATGTCCTAGTGTCATAAATTCCCCTGTCCTAGTCTGGGTACTGCTTTTTCCTAATATCGGTTTTCTCAGACATGGTGTACTGGTCCTAACTGTCTGTGCCATCCCATACTGGTGTCAGTATGTTTCATGCGTGTATCTGGATTCACTTTATTCTATAATCCTAAATGTGCTTCCTACTTATATGACTTATCCATAGGGCAGGTTGCTTCATACGTTTACTTGTTGTGTAACAAAATCTACTTGTCCCTTTCATGCCATGTAGTGTAGTGACAAATCATGGCAGCAACCTCATTATATAATAGCTCCGATATAGCCTCTCTGATAATGCCAGGACTCACACCATAGTAGGGGTTGAATACTAGCAATTCCCTTATTTTGTCACCTTTCTGCAGATCTACATACTGGGGCTACATACTGGGGCTAAGGTAGTAGTAAGCAATAGTTCCAGGGTTGGAATGGCCTTTTGAGTCTGTGCAAACCTACTAACGTGCATGTTTTCAGGGTTTTCACCAGCTCTTCTCTAATCTTTTTCCATACTGAGAAAGATTGTAAATTTTCTCCTGACAATGGCAGACATAAAACTTCTTCCAGGATTGGGGAAAAAAAGTGGTTGGGGGAAAATTGACCTTGCAAATGCTCAACAGATTTTCGCATGAGCAAATCTACATATACAGTTTAAAAATATTTTCTCGGACTACGATTTGTTGACCTACATCTGTAAATTCATGAAAGCCTTAATTAAACCTGCACTAAAGCAAGGGCATATATCATGGGTGCACATTTGAGATTTCTTTAATAATTGGCCCCGTAATTAGGTCTGGCATTAATCCTTTAGGTGCTCATGACAGAATGGTTCCGTCATGAGCACCAGCGCTCCTGTGCTCACGACGGACCCATTCCTTCATGAGAACAGGGGCACTAAATCACTCTGCTGCAGACAGCCGAGGGATTTCCTTTTTTTATTGGCCTTGGGAGGTTGGGTAAGAGCTTCCCAACCTCCCAAGGCCAAGTTGCATTTTCATTGCAATACGGAGCGTGCACAAACATCATTGCAATAAAAATGAAACTGAAACTTACTTTCAGTTTCATTGTTTTGGTGCTTGTGGGGCTATCTCAGCCTCCGAGCACCGAAACACTTGGAAGAGGTATCATTGGAAAGGGGAGAATCTCCTCTTTCCAATGGTACCCTTCCCTAGTGGATCCCTGCTTGAGAATCACCCAAGGAGGGCGATCCCCAAACAGGGATCACCCACTATCCACCAGGGAAGGGGGAGCAGCCCCTTGGGCAAGGGCCTTTTGCTCCCCCCATATACTGTGGGTACAAAGTCTTTCTGCTCCCCCCTGGGGGGCATATGGGGGCATTAGCTCCCAATCTGCACCCCTGCGGGGGGGCAGAAAGCACCCTAGACACCAGGGATTTTTATTTTATAGGCAAGGGGTGGGTGCTGCTGAGAATGGGCATGCAAATGCCCCAACCCTACCCCCAAAGAAAACAGGACTTTCAGCCCCACTCGGAGGCAGATGGGGGCAATAGCCCCTGATCTGACCCCGGGGGGTGGGGAAGGTGGAGAGGGGGTTGAGGGGGGGGGGAAGAGATCAGAAAGCCCACTAAGCACCAGGGATTTTTATTTTTTATTTATACATGTAGGGCTGTTTGCTGCCCCCAATGGGCATCGCAATGCCCTCACCCTACCTTCCCAAAGAACGAAGGCAAGATTCTTTCTGCCCCCCCCAGGAGGCAGATGGAGGTAATAGCCCCTGATCTACCACGCGGGGGGCGGAAAGCCACCAGGTACTTTTCTTTTCAAAGTTTGGGATGGGGGCTGCTCAGAATGGGCATGCCAATGCCCCCCCCCCCCTCCCCCCCAAAAAAAAATGTAGCCCCTGATCTCCCTACCAGGGGGCATCAGAGAGCCCACTAGGCACCAGAGATTACGCTGGTTTTTTTTTATGCGTGGGGGTGGTGGGCTCCCCAGAATGGGCCTACCCCCAAACAAATAGCTACAGTCTTTCTGCCATCCTTGGGGGCATATCACAGGTACTTGACCCACCCATGTGAGTGAGGTACCATTTTTCTCTGAAGACTTTGGGGAATGCGGCATGTGTGGAATTTTGTGGATCCACGCAGATTCCAGAACTTTCCACCACAAAAATGTGAGGAAAATGTGTTTTTTAAACAAAGTTTGAGTTTTGAAAGGGATTCTGGGTAACAGAACCTGATGAGAGCCAGACAAGTCACCCCATCCTGGTTTCCCCTGTGTGTCTAGTTTTAAATGTTGTTCAGGTTTGCTAGGTTTTCCTAAGTGTCTGCAGAGCTGTGGTTCAAAATCTACAGCTAGGCACTTTGCAAAAAAAGTTCATTTTTCACCGTAAAAATTAAATGTGTGTCCACGTTACGTTTTGAGCAGTTTCCTGTCACAAGCACTAGGCCTACACACACAAGTGAGTTACCATTTTTATCGGGAGACTTAGGGTAACACAGAATTGTAGAGTAACTGTTATTACCTATTGACTTTCGGTGTTTTTCTGCTTTCCCAATGAAAGACAATGTGTAAAAAGTCACTTTGAAAAATTTCCTAGAATTCTCATTCTAGTATGGGTACTCACAATTTCGGAAATGTGCAAATAGCTACTCTAGCTAAACTCTATAATTTGTTCCAATTTCAGAAGTACATAGGTGTCTTTCTTCCCAATTTTTCACAATATATATTTTCCCAAATTAATTGATGTATACCTGGTGCATAATAAAAAAAAGACGCTGCTCAGTTATTGGTTCTGGGTTCGTCGGGTTCTTTGTGAACCTACGAGTCATATATATTCCCACAAACCAGAAAGGTCCAGCTGATGTAACTGTGTATTGCTTTCAAACATCTGTCATAATTAGAAGAAGTTACAGGTAAAAACGTTGGCAAAAATCGCCGTTTTTTCAACTCATTTTCAATTTTTCCTATTTTCAACTGTTAGCTTCTATAAAAAAAAACTTTAAGGATCTACACAAATGGCCCCTTGCTGAATTCAGAATAGTCTACTTTTCTAAAATATATAGCTTTCCTGGATCCACTATTGCTTTCATACCCATTTCTACCATTAACTGGAAAAAGGTTGAAAGCACAAAAAAATAGCAAAAATAGGCTATGTCCCAGTAAAATGCCAAAACTGTGTAAAACATGTTGGTTTTCTGACAAATGTCTGCCAGTACCTGAAAGCTGGAAAAATTGCAATTTCAACCCCACAAACCCTTTGTTGATACCATTTGCAGGGAAAAAAGCAGAAGCTTTCGTTTGCACCACTTTTTTCCCATTTTTCAAAATGGTACCTTTAGAATCCCCATGATGTTGGAAGAAAAGGACGCAAATTTGACGTTGATATCTTGAGTGGTCTAAAAGTTACAGGGGCCCAAGCGCAAACTACCCCAAATAGCCAAAATATGGCTTAGCACGGGGGGGGGGGGAGTGGCCTACCTGCGAAGGGGTTAACCAAGACCATTTGTGTTTATTGAAATTCTGTTCCTCCCACTATAGTCTGGCTTCACTTTGAGTGACCGCATTCTGCTCTTTCACAAGGAGCATATTGGCACACAAAGTAGTTTTGTGCAGTGCCAGGAACTAATGTGGCAATGTGTGCTTTTTGAGACCAACATTATTTTTTGCTTGTTACAATGTTGAGGGCCTGGCAGCTCCGGCCAATAAGGTTTTACAAAAACAATGCAAAAAAAAAGACGCACATTGACAAAACCAAAAGGCTGACTACCAATTTCAGCCCTACTAACTACCAGTATTTGTTTATTTTTATGTTTTCCATAATCTTTTTGAAACTGGTAACACAGATTTTTTTCCCCATTAGGAATATTGGTAAATACTAGTATGCATCAAGACATTTTATAAATTAAGCTGCAAAGAAATGGTACCTAAAATTTTACAGTAGGTTAGCAAAGTGGATTTTTTTTCCTAGTAGCATTTTTTTTGTGAACATTTTATTTTGAAAGCAAAGAATCCTCCATCTTGCTGTCAAGCTTATGTGAGTATTTGCATCAAATCAGAGCATTCTGGGTGCATTATACCAAGCCTCATTCTGCTAAACTTTGAAAATGTTTGTATACGTGTTTATACTGGAACCACTGTCAGCAGTGCAGTCCGAGCTTACAACAGATCCTTGGGATGCGCATCTTAATAATAAAGGCTTTCCGTTAATGAACCATAAATAGAAGTTTGAACAGTATTAACATATGAATACAAAATTACCTTCCTTGCAGACCATGCCCTTCCCTGATCCATAATGTGGTACTGTAAACTTGCAGCCGAAGGGTGTGTGCTGCAGGGGGTTTGGCCTTCTTGTCCGAAGACAACTTACACATGAAAAAATTTGTCCTTGACCCCAAACAATGTCCTTGGTATTGGCCATTAGAAATTCCACACCCCTGAATGGTGTCCATTAGTTTCTTCTCCTAGTGTAGGTGTGTGCTCTCTCTGCATTGTCATACATGTCGGTTGTTCAAGTCCCTCTGTCAGTGTGTCACCTGTCTTGTTATCAGTTTATTCATTGTCTCCATGTTGCAGTATTGACAAATCATCCAAATGGAACCGAGAAAAATATAGCAAAACTCTCGGGACTAAGTCTAGTGTTAGAAGGAGAGGCACAGCAGACTTTTCGCTTAATAGTTCCTTTGGCAGCGAGTCTCTGGTACTCTTGAATTTCTTTTTTTTTGTAATTTTATATCAACCATACCGGGTATTATGATACGTAATTCACAGACATGGTACAGACCAAGTATTCACATACAGTATAGATGAATGAACGAGAGACATATTGTCAGGGTTACAAAAATGCAAGAAAGTAGCTTGGCAGTACAGACCCTACAGACTTTTTTCCAAAATGTCCCACACTATTGCCTCTCCCTGACATACACTTTGGAGTTATTTCCTGTTATTGAGCTTATTGAAGCATTTGACGCAGTCCTACACATCCAGTGCCACTGAGGACCTGTTGGACTTGGCCCGCAGGGCAGGTTCACCCCTAGACTTTTTGCCTTATTTGTGACCCTGTGTCAGTGATTTTTGGGTCTCTGCGCACTTTTCCCTGGGCCCCAGAGTGAAAGTGCGCGCATGTAGTATGGCTGGCCTGCCCTCCCATAGGAATGCATGGGGAATGTGTGTGTCCCTGGTAGTTCCTGATGCGTGGGGAGTACAGGCTCGAGTTTAGTATGTATAAACTCGTGAGAGTGAATGCTGCAAGATGGTGTCTGCGGCATGTTTGTGTCTAGTTGGGAAGTGCTACTTCTGGACATTGAGATATGTGTGCAGTGAGGGTGCTGGAGCGTGATTGGCTGGAGCTGGCTGGCATGCCAGGCTCCAGGAAGTCTGGATGGGTCTGCCCGGTGGTGAGTGGGAGATTAGCATGCTGATGGCTGGGGAGGAGTGTACCTGTGGCCTGAATGAGGCTGGGTTTTCCCCAGACAATGCTGGCTCCGCCCCCCTGTGGTGTGACTGATGTCCCTAGCCCTGCCAGTGAAAGAAAGGGGTGGTTGGGCCATCAAGGGTACTCAAGAACCAGCTGCGACTGGTTCCGCCCCCACCCTGCACCTTCAGACAAAGGAATGTACTGTATAAAAATGGGGCTGTGTCCCCACAGAAGTTGTTCTTCTTTTGGAATCCTGCCAGAGGGGGCTTGTGCCGCTGCTGGGGCCAGAAGGACCGCCACTTGGGGAGTCTCCCTGCCTGGAGACCCAGTGTGCTGGCTCTGGCCCAGCCTTGCCCCCCCCCTGCCTGCCTCCAGCCCTGCTGGAGCCCTGTCCTGTCCTCCAGTGCTGAGGAGCACTGAGGACACCTGCCTACAGCCTGAGAGCGCTGCTCTCTGCCCTTCAGCGCTAGGAGCGCTGAGATCGCCTGCCTAAGCGCTGGAAACGCTGTACTTTTGCTCGAGCGCTGTGAGCGCTGTATCCTGCCCGCTTTGTAGGAGGATTCGACGGCGCGGGTGCCACCCCGCTCATTGCCGCGGTACTTTGCCCGGGTTCGTGATTTGTTGGAGTCACGAGGGAGCCCACTCCTCGGATCCTGGGAAGCCGCCTGCCTGCCTAAAACGGGCCGCCGCGCTGCCCGCGACGACCCGGAAGTGTTCCAGACGGCCGGCCAATCAGAGAGCGGCCCCGGAAAGGCCGACCGGAAGTCCCGCCTCCCTCGCCGAGCCGAGAGAGAGCCTGCCGAGGCTCCCCGAGAGGGAAGGAGAGCCCCGGGACCAGCGGGAGAGACCCGCCTCCGTGAAAGACCAGCCGGTGAGTGCAGGTGCCTGCAGAGGAGGGGGGGAGCGTCGGGACACATTGCCGGTGTCCGCCCCGCCCCCTCCCTGCAGCGCGACCTCGCGCTCGCGCGTTGGGAGCCCAGAGAGGCTCAGAGGCAGCATTTTGTTGTTGGAGCCCGAGAGGCTCATCGGGGGCAATTATTTCACGAGCCCTGAGAGGCTCTGAGCGCCCCACCTTCCCTGCGAGTCCCCAGAGGGGGGGCTCCCCCAAAGAGAAGCGCCGCACTTGTGCCTAGAGCCTGAGAGAGGCTCAGGGCGCCCTTTTGGAGAGCCAGAGAGGCTCGCAAGTGCCTTGTCTTTGCCTTGGGTCCCCAGAGAGAGGGACCCCACAGCCCAGCGAGGCTGCACCTTGAGTTGCTGGAGCCCTGAGAGGCTCAGCAGCGCCCTTTCTTGTTTAAGAGCCTGAGAGAGGCTCACCAGTGCCACAGTGGTGGTTCCTTGAGCCCAGAGAGGCTCCAACTTTGTGTTAACTTTACCTGCTCCAGTTGTCCAGCACTTAGTGGACAACTGCCACGTTTAGGCCCTGACATTGGGACACCGGGACAGTCACAGGTGGTGACTTGTGAGTATGGGGTAATGGTTATTGATTCTGCACCGCTGAATGTATTGCTTATGCGTCATGTGCCTTTACACCTCTGAATGTTGATACATCATGTGTTTTATCCTTGCACCCCTATAGGTATTGTGACATGTAGGTGGTTGTTTTCTCCCTAGTACAGGTGGTGCTAGAGAGGTCCTGTTACCAGTGATTACTGGTTGTATGCTCTACTGTTATATTTTTGTGCTACAGTAATTATTTCTAAAAGTGCTGATACCCTTGACAGTGGTCCAAGTGGCCCTGTCCTGTACAAATATCCCTTGTAAATTCCGCCCGTGTCTGTTGGCACCGGGTAATAAGATGTGTGTTTTATCTGATGTATATTTTTATAATACAAAGGCTATTTTTACATAACCTTGTGTGGAGTTTCCTTTGTGGTGGGCCTTGGGTGTTGTTGCTGGGGTGCGTGCGCAAATACTTAACTTACATCGCCTCCAAGTTTAGCCTTGACTGCTCGCGCCACGTTACCTAGAGGGCGAGTAGGGGTTGCCTTGGTGTGTGACTCCCTTGCCCTGACACTTAGAACTGGCGATCCCTGACTGACCTCGACGCGAGTCTTGGCCGGCCAGGGTCCCGGTTCTAACATTGGCGGCAAGCGGTGAGGATAAGAATTTGTGGTTGCGTTCTACCACAGTGGCAACTGGCCACTACAAAGCTCTGCATTTTTAGATGACCACATTTTTGGGGATTATTGTGTTTTGGTGAAGTTCAATTATTGCTTCTCCTGAAGAGTGTCATTTGATAATTGTGTTCAGTACATTTGTCCCCCGCCCTGCTTCCAGAGTTTGGTACCTGTGTCACATGTGGTCAGGTTGAGAAGTCAGGGGTGGTAGAAACTGCCTTACCGATCCGAGGGGAGGGTGTGTGTGGATGAATGGCGTGTTTCCCTGGACGCATGAGTGAGTTCTTTTTTTTTTAAGGAGAGTGTGGAAGTTTTGGAATTGTGTACTTTTACTTCAGATTGCTAGTTCCCTTGTGTTGCACGTGTTTGTGAGCATCCTGTCAAGATGGAATCTCCTTTTAACCTTTGTGGCCTGTTTAAGTACAGTGTGCATGAGTTGGTACGGTTATGTAAGGAGAGAGACATCCCAGTGAGTGAGTCAGACACCCAGTCCAAGCTTAGGGATAACATGATCCTGTGGCAGAAGAGTGACTGGGAGCGTGAGCACAGTGAGAGGGAGAGGGCCCGGACCGCACACCATGAGGGTGGTGGGTCTGAGGGGAGCCCTGAAGAGTCTGATGTGGAGAGTGAGTTTGACAGTGGATGGGCGCCAGCAGAGAGTGAGTACCCCCTAGATAGGGAGTCCCTTGCTGGGTCCAGTGTCAGATGTAGCACCCCATCCCTTTCCCTGTCCCCAGAGGAGTGGGTGGATAGGAGAGAAGAGAGGGAGCACCAGCTGGCCATAGAGAAGCTCAGGTTAGAGCATGCCTGGAAGATGGCGCAGCTGGGTGTGAATGAGCGGATTGCAGAGGCTGAGAGGGCCTTGGCCAGGGAGAAGATAGCCCTAGAGTGTAGGTTATCCCCTGACTGCAGTCATAATTTTCTGGATCCCCCAGGGAGGGTTGAGTCCAGTGGTGGCAGCTATTTGAATCTCAGTGCAGGAAATCCCACTCCCAGTTCCCAGAGTCTGGTACCTGTTTCCCCAGAGGAGGAGTATAGGTTGAGATTCAGGGGCAGTAGGAAACTGTCTCACCAGTCTTGGGGGGAGTTTGTGGATGAATGTCAAGGTGCACTGGCTGAATGGTTAGAGGTTCACATGGAATCTGAGTTTGACAAACTATTTGATCTGGTTCTAAGAGAGCAGGTGCTTAGTAGTTGTTTGCCAGAGTTGCGCCTACACCTGTTGGAATGTGGGTTGACTGATCCGGACACCCTTGCAGAAGAAGCAGAGCGCTGGGAGAGTGCCAGAGGTTCTGTAGAGTCATTGGAGAGTGAGTCCAACTGTAGTGGTATAGGTATCTTCCAGCCCAGCGTGGTGGAAGAGCCTCAGTGTAGCCCAGCTAGGTCCCAGTATAGTGAGAGAGGTGGAGGGGCTGACTACCTGGCTCAGTGGAGCAGGAGTCAGTGGGTGGCTGAGAGCCCCCAGAGGCCCGAAGCCCTGTCTCAGAACTTGGGTGGTTTCTTGAGGGAACACCAGGTTAGGGACCTAGGCTGTCCTGGTAGTACACTTGAGGAGGATCTCCTAGTGTCTAGGGAACCTGGAGCGTCTGTAACTAGAGCTCCAGGGGTTCCAGTGTCCGGCAGTGCTACTCCAGGAGGGAGTGCACAGAAGTCCGAAGTGAGGAGTGATTGGGGGATGAGTTTCCCAGTGGATGCACCAGTGGACCAGAGACTAGCCAGTTGGGCTAGATCTTCTTGGGTGGACCCGGGTGGCGCCACTTCTGGTCTGGGGGATCTTTGCGCACTGTCAGGTGGACAGGAGGCGGGAGATCTGCGCCAGACAGACAGTCACACGACACATGGGTCATGTGTCAGCCTCAGGGGGATTGCGTGTGAGTCCCCAGAAGTCCTGGAGTGCCAGGCAATTATTCCACCAAAGGTTTTAGACCGGAGGTTGGGAGGCCAGGTTCAGGTTCTGCCTGACCTGAAGGGTAGGACAACTGTAACCAGTGTCCTGACCGGTTCTTCCAGAGGAACTTCTCCAGTTGGGAGAGGGCAGACCTCTGGAAGGGGGTACAGAGGGTGGGAGAGCCCACCTCTGACCCTGGTGCAACCTGAGGGGTTAAACCCTGGGTTGGAGTGGCGTTGTAAGGGTACCCCTCGCAGGAGGAGGAGGAACCCTGGAAGAAGAGGTAAGGGGAGGAGAGCCTTCCCTGAGACTCCTGGTCCGCCTGAGGTTGTAGACCAAAGGCTGGTGAACCAGTGGCAGTCCAGTCCTGTCTTGCAGACAGGGAGAGTGGAGAATGGGTACTATGTGCCAGGGGTTACTACCCCCCGCTCTGCGAATTGGCAAGGACCGGTGGCACCTGGGTGGCCCAGGGCCTGGTCCTGGCCGCGGACAGCTGAGGAGTACCAGTGGGGTAGCCCAGTTGGTCCTTACAGTAGCTTTAGAAGGAACCCTAGGGGTTCACCGTGGCATAGAACAGGAGGGTGTCCCGGCAGTGGCGGGCCTGCGTCCGTGTTCTATCGCCCCAAGCAGGGAAGTCCATCACGGTGGTGATTGTTCTCCCCTGCGTTTTGGCTGGAAGGGGGTTGTGTTGGACTTGGCCCGCAGGGCAGGTTCACCCCTAGACTTTTTGCCTTATTTGTGACCCTGTGTCAGTGATTTTTGGGTCTCTGCGCACTTTTCCCTGGGCCCCAGAGTGAAAGTGCGCGCATGTAGTATGGCTGGCCTGCCCTCCCATAGGAATGCATGGGGAATGTGTGTGTCCCTGGTAGTTCCTGATGCGTGGGGAGTACAGGCTCGAGTTTAGTATGTATAAACTCGTGAGAGTGAATGCTGCAAGATGGTGTCTGCGGCATGTTTGTGTCTAGTTGGGAAGTGCTACTTCTGGACATTGAGATATGTGTGCAGTGAGGGTGCTGGAGCGTGATTGGCTGGAGCTGGCTGGCATGCCAGGCTCCAGGAAGTCTGGATGGGTCTGCCCGGTGGTGAGTGGGAGATTAGCATGCTGATGGCTGGGGAGGAGTGTACCTGTGGCCTGAATGAGGCTGGGTTTTCCCCAGACAATGCTGGCTCTGCCCCCCTGTGGTGTGACTGATGTCCCTAGCCCTGCCAGTGAAAGAAAGGGGTGGTTGGGCCATCAAGGGTACTCAAGAACCAGCTGCGACTGGTTCCGCCCCCACCCTGCACCTTCAGACAAAGGAATGTACTGTATAAAAATGGGGCTGTGTCCCCACAGAAGTTGTTCTTCTTTTGGAATCCTGCCAGAGGGGGCTTGTGCCGCTGCTGGGGCCAGAAGGACCGCCACTTGGGGAGTCTCCCTGCCTGGAGACCCAGTGTGCTGGCTCTGGCCCAGCCTTGCCCCCCCCTGCCTGCCTCCAGCCCTGCTGGAGCCCTGTCCTGTCCTCCAGTGCTGAGGAGCACTGAGGACACCTGCCTACAGCCTGAGAGCGCTGCTCTCTGCCCTTCAGCGCTAGGAGCGCTGAGATCGCCTGCCTAAGCGCTGGAAACGCTGTACTTTTGCTCGAGCGCTGTGAGCGCTGTATCCTGCCCGCTTTGTAGGAGGATTCGACGGCGCGGGTGCCACCCCGCTCATTGCCGCGGTACTTTGCCCGGGTTCGTGATTTGTTGGAGTCACGAGGGAGCCCACTCCTCGGATCCTGGGAAGCCGCCTGCCTGCCTAAAACGGGCCGCCGCGCTGCCCGCGACGACCCGGAAGTGTTCCAGACGGCCGGCCAATCAGAGAGCGGCCCCGGAAAGGCCGACCGGAAGTCCCGCCTCCCTCGCCGAGCCGAGAGAGAGCCTGCCGAGGCTCCCCGAGAGGGAAGGAGAGCCCCGGGACCAGCGGGAGAGACCCGCCTCCGTGAAAGACCAGCCGGTGAGTGCAGGTGCCTGCAGAGGAGGGGGGGAGCGTCGGGACACATTGCCGGTGTCCGCCCCGCCCCCTCCCTGCAGCGCGACCTCGCGCTCGCGCGTTGGGAGCCCAGAGAGGCTCAGAGGCAGCATTTTGTTGTTGGAGCCCGAGAGGCTCATCGGGGGCAATTATTTCACGAGCCCTGAGAGGCTCTGAGCGCCCCACCTTCCCTGCGAGTCCCCAGAGGGGGGGCTCCCCCAAAGAGAAGCGCCGCACTTGTGCCTAGAGCCTGAGAGAGGCTCAGGGCGCCCTTTTGGAGAGCCAGAGAGGCTCGCAAGTGCCTTGTCTTTGCCTTGGGTCCCCAGAGAGAGGGACCCCACAGCCCAGCGAGGCTGCACCTTGAGTTGCTGGAGCCCTGAGAGGCTCAGCAGCGCCCTTTCTTGTTTAAGAGCCTGAGAGAGGCTCACCAGTGCCACAGTGGTGGTTCCTTGAGCCCAGAGAGGCTCCAACTTTGTGTTAACTTTACCTGCTCCAGTTGTCCAGCACTTAGTGGACAACTGCCACGTTTAGGCCCTGACATTGGGACACCGGGACAGTCACAGGTGGTGACTTGTGAGTATGGGGTAATGGTTATTGATTCTGCACCGCTGAATGTATTGCTTATGCGTCATGTGCCTTTACACCTCTGAATGTTGATACATCATGTGTTTTATCCTTGCACCCCTATAGGTATTGTGACATGTAGGTGGTTGTTTTCTCCCTAGTACAGGTGGTGCTAGAGAGGTCCTGTTACCAGTGATTACTGGTTGTATGCTCTACTGTTATATTTTTGTGCTACAGTAATTATTTCTAAAAGTGCTGATACCCTTGACAGTGGTCCAAGTGGCCCTGTCCTGTACAAATATCCCTTGTAAATTCCGCCCGTGTCTGTTGGCACCGGGTAATAAGATGTGTGTTTTATCTGATGTATATTTTTATAATACAAAGGCTATTTTTACATAACCTTGTGTGGAGTTTCCTTTGTGGTGGGCCTTGGGTGTTGTTGCTGGGGTGCGTGCGCAAATACTTAACTTACATCGCCTCCAAGTTTAGCCTTGACTGCTCGCGCCACGTTACCTAGAGGGCGAGTAGGGGTTGCCTTGGTGTGTGACTCCCTTGCCCTGACACTTAGAACTGGCGATCCCTGACTGACCTCGACGCGAGTCTTGGCCGGCCAGGGTCCCGGTTCTAACAGGACCCCTTAGCCCTGGGTAGAAGGGGCACACTGAGAGGGTCTAACATTCATCTACACACATTAAGAGTCTGGCTGTGAGCCAGATGAAGCTTCCACTCATACTTCAGTCACCATTTCCTCACTAGATCAAATCAAGAATGCCTGATAAGGCCCCCATACGACTGTCGGGTGACTGCAGACAGGCACCACCTTGCAGTAGTTATCAGATTGTGTATAAGTGTACCATATCCTCATGCCAGACCTTAAGGATTGGGAGTGGCCCCCTAGTCCAGCGCCCTGCTATGGTACGCCTTGCCAGTAATAGTCCAAAGGACATGAGCCGCCTGGATGATTTCGGGATGTCTCTATCATATCCCAGTAGAGCCTTGAGTCAGCTCAGTATGTTCACCAGTAATCTCACTAAGCTCTACCACATCCGACTCCCAAAGCTGCTGCACCCTCTGGCAAAACCAAGCTGTATGGGCGAAACCCGCCTCCTCGGCACTGAATCGAAAGCTGCGAGAGCCATCATGTAAATGTATCGGAATAGATGATCTGGCATATAATACACCCTGTTAAGATATTTGAAGTGCAATAAGCAGCGATTAGGGAGAGGCGCTACGACGCTGTAGCCACAAATGCGGCAGGTCCTTCAAGCTATCCAGCCAATAGTGTGTGTGTGCACATCCAGTGTGCTACCATGAAGCATGCCTCCAGATCTGGAGCATTTAACCCTCCCTCGTCCTAAAGGAGATTCCACTTGTCTCAGCATACCCACTGCTGCTTTCCCGCCCAGGCCAGCCAAACAATAAGAGCCCTCCAGTTAATGAACAACACACGAGGCAATAGAGTAGGAATGTTTGCAAATAAAAATGGAAAACAGGGCAACACCACCATTTTTTTTATGGCTTTATGCCCACTAAGTGAAAGTGGCAACCTTATCCAACGGTCGATTGCCTCTGTGAGTTTCTGCACCGCTTTGCCATAGTTTTCTAACGTCACAACTGGCGGGTCCTTGTGGACCTATAATCCCTATATCCCTATAATCCCTAAATAAACTCAAGTTTCTTACTCTTCCTAAACCGGAACCTGTAATTCTCAGGATTAAGGACATATCTTTTGATTAGGGCTTCTTTCATCTCTGTGTAGGTAAGTACTTCTGGTGCCCATAGCGCCAACAATCTGCAAAATACTTCGACACACACGCCTTCCAATGTCTCTCAGAGACCCGGTGCATGTGTAAGACTGTCTCATAACCTGTAAAACACAGATCTCTGATTATCTCCTTGCTGTAATCCTGTGTCAAGCTCTTAAGGTTGTGTACTTTTGCTCCAACTGGACTGAATTAACGCTGCCACCATCTGTGCTCAACTCAACCTGCTTGGCTTTTAAATCCAGCTCCTTTAAATTCAGCTCCCGATCCAAGTCCATCTTTTTCTCTTCTATTTTGAGCCTGGCCAGCTCCAACTATAGATTCTCCTGAAGCTGCATTAGATCATCTCTAGCTACATCGTATGCCTCCTGCCTGTCCTCCAGCTCATCTGGGGACAGACCTTTAGATGACACTGCTTCCTCCCCTGGAGGACACCTTCTGCCCAGGCAGATCATGAACCATCAGTGCATCCTCATACAAGTTTCGCTTCTCAATCTCCCCACAGAATCCTTCAAATACCCACTGGCCCTCAGCGCCTTTTGTAGCTCCTTCTTTCTGGTGAGGCCTTTAAACTGGAATTTGAGTTCCTACAGATTTGCTTAATCAGCTGCATATTGTAGCAATTCAACATTTTCTCCTCCAATTACAAATCTGTAGGTGCAGCTGATGATTCCCTAGACTGAGACATGCTTGTAGCAGAAAGCTCAAAAACTATCCAAACTCAAGAAAGTAAAAAGACCAAGCATTTACAATGCAACGGTTTCGCGTTTGCCAAAGTTAGAGCTATTGGCATTGTAAATGACAACATTTTTATTTATGTGTTGGTTTTGAAAACAAATAAATAAATGGCATTGTCATTTACAATGCCAATAGCTTAATCTCTCGCAAATGCGAGACCGATTGCATTTGCACCCACACACACCCACCCACACACACACACAGAGACTCTCACACACACACAGAGACTCTCACACACACACAGAGACTCTCTCACACACACAGAGACTCTCTCACACACACAGAGACTCTCACACACACACAGAGACTCTCACACACACACACACAGAGACTCTCACACACACACAGAGACTCTCACACACACACACACAGAGACTCTCACACACACACAGAGACTCTCACACACACAGACTCTCACACACACACAGAGACTCTCACACACACACAGAGACTCACACACACACACAGAGACTCACACACACACACAGAGACTCACACACACACAGAGACTCACACACACACAGAGACTCACACACACACAGAGACTCACACACACAAAGAGACTCACACACACAGAGAGACTCACACACACACACAGAGACTCACACACACACACAGACTCACACACACACACAGACTCACACACACACTCGGAGACTCACACACACACACACACACACAGAGACTCTCACACACACACTCGGAGACTCACACACACACACACACACACACGGAGACTCTCACACACACACACTCGGAGACTCACACACACACAGAGACACTCACACACACACACACACAGACTCACACACACAGAGACTCACACACACACACACACAGAGACTCTCACACACAGAGACTCAAACACACAGAGACTCACACACACACAGAGACTCACACACACACACAGAGACTCACACACACACACAGAGACTCACACACACACACACTCACACACACACACAGAGACTCACACACACACACAGACTCACACACACACACAGAGACTCACACACACACACAGAGACTCACACACACACACAGAGACTCACACACACACACAGACTCACACACACACACAGAGACTCACACACACACACAGAGACTCACACACACACACAGAGACTCACACACACACACAGAGACTCACACACACACACAGAGACTCTCACACACACACACACAGAGACTCTCACACACACACACACAGAGACTCTCACACACACACACACAGAGACTCTCACACACACACACAGAGACTCACACACACACACACAGAGACTCACACACACACACACAGAGACTCACACACACACACACACACACACAGAGCCTCACGCACACACAGAGCCTCACACACACACAGAGACTCACACACACACACACACACACAGAGCCTCACACACACACACACACACAGAGCCTCACACACACAGAGCCTCACACACACACACAGAGCCTCACACACACACACAGAGCCTCACACACAGAGCCTCACACACACACAGAACCTCACACACACACACAGAGCCTCACACACACACACACACACACAGACTCACACACACAGACTCACACACACAGACTCACGCACACACACACTCACACACACAGAGACTCTCACACACACAGAGACTCTCACACACACACAGACTCACAGACACACACACACACAGAGACTCACACACACACACAGAGACTCACACACACACACAGAGACTCACACACACACAGAGACTCACACACACACAGAGACTCACACACACACAGAGACTCACACACACACAGAGACTCTCACTCACAGACTCTCACTCACAGACTCTCACTCATACACACACAGCGCCCCCCCCCCCACACACAGAGCCCCAAAAATGGCAACAACAACCTCGCCATGGGGCACACAATTAACCTTGTACAGTTAAAAAAATCAAAAAATAAATGAAAAGACGCGCTTCTGGGCTTTGCGCCAGGAAATCCTTTTCAAATGAGCAATCTTGAGGATGGCATGAAAGATATGTTCACCTCGCTGTAAACTTCCATTGTAAGACGGCACCAGCCCCAGGCATGGCGGCGAGGGTAGGAGGGAGGAAACTCGCCGACCTGACAACAACAAAGGAGCCTGGTGTGACTCAGGCAGGTGATCGCAGGCCCAGAGAACCAGAGACGAGGCACGCGCGTGGGCATCTCTGAGCTGGGGCAACGTCCCACCGACCCCCGACACTCAAAACCAAAAGGGTGATGATGGCCCCAGGAGGGGGTGGGCACGTGCTGCCTTACCCACCCAGAGACTTATGGGCACGCCCCCCGGTCATTAACACACGCACTTTCATGTGCGTGGTAACATAACCGAGTGGTGGCTCAGTGTCTAATGGAAGTGTGTAGGGTTGCGGGGTTCCCATCAGCTAGTTTCGGATACCTCACCTGGATTATAAAGTAGGTGTCTGAGGTCCCCAATTCCTGATCATCAGACAGCCCCCCGCCCAGTGCTCGAAGGACACTGCAAGTGTGATGACCTAACCCATGCTTATCACGACTATCGCGGTATAGTGAAGTTTGAGGGTGAGGGTCGGTGGCTCAGTTCTGAGGCGACAGCCACACCTTGATGAATGACAAGTCTGCCCCATCACTCCCCATATTTTGGCGGACTCTCCACTTAAAACGCCAAAGGTTGAACAGACCCTGACGTGATGCTGACTGGGCATCCCCAGTCCGGCCAGGACGGACACTTACCTTGGGTTTGTACAGCCACTTTCTGAACCTGTTCATCGTGCCCTGCTGTGTCCTGCTCCTGCTGACAGGGCTCTGATCCTGCTGAGCCCGGGCTCTCCCCTTCGGCTGTGCTGTCCCCGTGTTAAATCAGCTGTGAAATATTTCCCTCCTGCCCGTGCCTCGTGTTTCTCCGGGGCTGCCGAGCTGGGATAGCGGCGAGGGGGCGCCGCTGCGGTATCTCCGGCACTCCAGTGACAGCCACACTCCTGCTGTTGCAGCAGAGCAGTTACAGGCGGCTTACAATACTCCGCAGTGAAAGAAGTGACGGACTTCACAGTCAAGTGCACGCAAGCGTAGGCACAAAGAAAGAACTAACGCATAAAATATATTCATAAAATCCGATATCCACGGGCAAGCGTAAATGTTATGTCACAAACATTATTTACATCTTTTTGTTTAAATGCATATTTGCATTTTTTACGTGTTTCAATTTGTTCTGAATTACTGTGCTTAAAGCGTTTGTTACGAGAGAGTACCGTTTGTGCATCCTCGGAGAGTCGAGCGGCTTCCTGTTGCCTCGGAGACCAGTAAACATACCAAGCCATTGCTTGTCTGGGGCTGGTAGTTCTTCGATTTCAATGAAGCACTATAATGATAGGGGCAGTCTTTTGAAGGAAAACTTCAACTCCCAGACGTGAGACTTCAATGCGTCCACAGACGACCAGCGGAGCGCCACTGCCTTAAAAATAATTGACTAAAACCTCTACGGAGACACGGACAGCGGGAGGGGGGGCGGGAACATGCGGCTTGACGAAAAAAGGGGCGGGACATAAAAAAGACCCAGAAACGCCCCGGAATCGCGTCGTGACGGGGAAAGAGTGATTGATGAATGTGGGTGGAGGTCGCACTCGGTTAGTCAAATTTACAGTTGAATTAGGTATGTGTGCTGTGCTGAATTACTGTCTGCTAAACAGTGAAACATGCATGAATAAAGCCTGACCCCAAACTAATGGCTGTTAGGACTTCAGCACGCAACAACATTAGTGTGTATACTCAGTCTTGAATATTTAATACATATTCATCATGATCTTTTCAAACAAAAACATTTCATTTAGTTAACATGCATCATTTTGTGCAATCCAATTTGAGCATAATAAACAACATAATACAAAACACCACAATTTGCTTAAACCCAATGCATTTCGAGACGCGAGGGGAAAGAGTGATTGACAACCAATCTCTTCCAATGGCTAGCCTCCATTTATGGAGCTAGCCAATGGAAGAGAGAGGCGGGAGAAAGCCCCATACTGTAGGATCATAAGATTTCGCCTGCGCGAGCACTGCTGCGCAGTGCTACAGCCAGGCGAAACCTAAAAACAGTACGTGCTTGCTCAGTCATCTGCGATCTGGTAGTGCACACGAATCACTGTATATAAAGTACACCACAAGTCCTATCCTCATCGCTGCCCACAAATGTTAGCAATGGGGGTCTCTAGTTGCCAGTGGTTTGCACCCTGTCTAAGTAGAGACCCATATTCTAGTACGGGTAAGGGGATTGCACAGCTAAAATAATCCCTACTCACCCCCTTGGTAGCATTGCACAAAAAAGTCAGACTACTGTGTTGTCTAAAGTAATGTTGCATAGACCAAGATATATTGAGGCTCTTTTGCGATTTTCTCTTTTGTTCAAATCCTCTTCATGTTTCCTACAATGATAAAAACAGTACCCAATAATTTTGTATCTCCTATACAAAGAAAAAAACGGCAAGCTAACACTTCTGGACGCGCACAGAAAATATATACAAACAATTCTCTATTTTTTTTTAGAAGAGCTTCAGTATATCTTGGTCTATTTGGGATAGCTGGGTAACCGATTTTTGAAAGAATTATGTGAAAGTAGTTTTGGAACTCTTGGGAATATTAAAAGTCCACTGGGATTGAATTGCAATTATGAAAGACTGGGGTTGTCTAATGTAATGTTGCATAATTAATGGTATAATGAAAAAAGGGAGTGGGTGGGGTTAAGATTGCCCACTGGGGTAAAATTCTTTTGAAAAGCATGATCATCAAAGTGAGTTCATGAATTATAAATTCAAGGAGCCCAGAAAATATGTATTTTGCAACTAAAACATTGCTCAATATTGAAAAATTACATTTTGCATCATTACCAGAACTGATTGTAAATGTATGCACTAACAATCTCGGATTGATGATTTGTACGTTGTGGGTGACATGAAGTTTTATTGTTACAAGATGGCCGCCCCAATTACTTGGTAATGAGTAGTACATGTAGTCCTACTTTGATGGTGGTCGAGTCACAAGTATTTACGTATAATTGAAGCAAACGTTCGCTGACTGGTGATCAAGGAGTGGTAAGCCCCAAAATGTGTCTGGCGTTTTTGCTGCCTGTTTAAATAAAATACATGCTGGAGAAATTGGGCTGTGGCAAGTCTCTTTTCGTGATGTGATTAAGGGCACTATTGGTGCATTAAAAGTGGCGCTACCCCGCTGCGGGCCCTTCGTCACAAGAGGTGGGAGAGTCAGCGATTGCCGTTGTGGAGATATATATATATATATATATATATATATATATATATATATATATATATATATATATATATATATTCTTCTCTTTGAAATGCTTGTGTGATGGGAAAGGGCAGAAAATACAGAGGTGATTAGTTTTAGTAGTTATGTGGCATTAGGAGCACGGCAGACCTTCTATTGAGGTTAGTGTATATAAATCAACTTAACCACCTCAAATTTTTACAGCAGTATTTTCTCTTTTTTTATATGATCATGGAATACGTGGCTACAATTGAAAATAAAAGTGGAATTCTGGAAAGGTATTCCAAAGTTGGAACAGATGTGGACTTATGTGAAAGAAGGACCCCATGTATAAATCATGCAGTATATACGTGTCCAGCAGAGATGAGCTCTAGGAGAACACTTTTGAGATTTTTGTGGAGAAGTGTGAATAAACAGTGGAAGAGTACAATAAAATGTATTCATACAATGGGAACTGCAACACGTTGTTACAGATTTTTAAAAAGGTTTATTGAGGCATGTTTAATTGTGGGTATGTACGTGGCCACTGGACTTTTGTTGCATGGGAGGACTAAATTATGCAGCTAGGTTGACTAAATTATGCTGCAAAAAAGCCAAATAATGTGACCAAATGCGGCACATTTTGGGATAGTATTCATTGTATTCATAATTCTCTTTTTAGGGTCAAGCATACGCTAGCGCCTGGGTCTCGCCTGCCAGACACTGTTAGCAACAAGCATTAGCAAAATCAATAGGTCTTGCTCATGTGAGATCTATTGACTGCCATTGTTTCTTAGCCATGTTGTAAGATGGGCAGGGACATTGACGAGACAGCCCTGACGCAGGCCCCAGACTCGGTTGGGCTCATGGCGAGGGCCGAAACATGTTTGCAGTAAGACGAGGGTACAATTGAACAATTGCCTTTCATTAGAACCCTCAACTTTCACGTTTTTAGTCATACCCCAGGTACCTTCCTTAGAAAATAAAACCTTTGGGTATAGCTTGAGGTATTTTTAATATATCGCTTTTCTGGGTCCCTGCAAATCAAGTTTTGCTATATCTAGGAACTCCCATTTCCATCAATGGTTGAGTCCGCCCTGGTTGTATCTTACCAGGGTGTGGATGGGCACCAATGATGAAGCATGTCACGATAAGTGAGTGAGGCATCTTCTACAAAATCTTTGGATACCCCATAGAAGTAAAAAAAGTAAGCAGAGAGCACACCAGACATCCTGATATGAAGAAGGAACCAGATGTATTTCCAGAAAACTCTTGAATAATCAGTTTCTGTCTCTGTGATTGTCACATTGGTACATAAACTGATCTGTGATTTATGGGGATGCCAAACAGGCTGGAGTGGATCAGTCATACAAAATGAGTCTAACACGAGTTACCCATCTGTCTTTCCGAGGCAACTGCCCAGTTGATTGACAAACTAGTTTGCCATTATGCCACCCTCTCTTTGAATGTATTGTATATAATTATATCTGTATTTTTTTCTCTCGCCAACAACCAAATGGGGAAAACCTAATTTAAAAAATATTGCAATCTTGGCATAAAGTCCAATATGAACGCACAATTTAAATAGAACAATGACAAAAAAGTTTCAAAACATGCAGAGTAGCAAACGTAGCATGAAGACACACGGTCAAATTTTCCATGCTTCTGTAGCAAAATAAAACCAAAAATAAGCGTTAAATGTACCAAAAAAATCTACGGATATGGAGATACCTTGGCAACAAGAGGAGGAGAGTAGGTTTCAGTAACAAGAAACACAAATGCCCTCAGAAAACAGCACCTGACATTTGACCTCAGGCTTTGAATGTCCAGCAAATGTGACCCGATAAGAACAGGATTTACATGCCTGTTTATTACAGAAAACGAGTTCATGGGAAAATACTGAAAACACTGCTTTCGTATAGGGAGGTACAAACTCAAGCTGGACAGGTAAGCAATTAAAGCCAGCAAATGGGAAACAAGAAAACGTGAATTGCAAACAAAAAAGCCAATGGCAAGCGACAGGCCAAATGCATTCCCAGGTCAACTTTCTGAAACTCCACAGTGTCTTTCACATACCACACATCTGTGCTGTCTGGTAGGCTGCGACCTAAAAAGGGCTTGAAGCCTGCCTGTTGCTGCAGTTTGTTGGCTTGCGTGGCACTCTTCTTTACAGCCTCGTAATTTAGTGAAGGCAGACCTAACCTCATTCCCCTTCCTCTCTGCGAAGCCTGGACCAAGAACTGATTGATTCATCATAATCAGTGCCCGATCGTTGCTCCTGATGCAGTGCCCGTTTGTTGCCCCTGACGTGCTTGAGGTGCTATTTGTTCTGTTTAACTTTTAGAGCCCTGCAATCAGAAGGCATGTGACTGGTAAAAGCATGGCAAACAAAATGACTAAGACTTATTTTCTATAGTTAACTTTATTTTATTTTGTCATGTCTTCTTTTCTCACTTTGCACTCATGGTTTTTTTTTTTTTTGCTCTTGGGCGCTGTTCTCAAAAGATGAGGATTATCTTATTTCAGTACCACATAACTGTGAAGTACACCCCAATCCACACCAGTTCACCCCACACCACTCCATTTAGACCAGTCCACTCCAATCCAATCCAAACGAACCCCAATCCACCACACCTCAATCCTCCGAACCCACTCCACTCAAATCTGCCCCACTCCAATCCAAAACAATTTGCCCCATTTCAGTTTTATCCAATCCGAAACAATATTCCCCACTCCAGTCTTCTCCAATCCAAAACAATCTGCCCCAGTCCAATCCAAAACAATTTGCCCCACGTCCGTTTTAGCCAATCCAAAACAATATGCCCCACTCCAATCCAAAACAATATGCCCCACTCCAATCCAAAACAATATGCCCAACTCCAATGTGGCCCACTCCAATCCCAAACAATCCGCCCTACTCTAATCCTTCCCACGCTAATCTGCCCCTCTCCAATCCAAAACATTCTGCCCCATTTCAATCTGCTCCAATCCAAAACAATCTGCTCCAATTGAGTAGTCTGCCCCACTCAATCCAAAATAATCTGTCCCACTCCAATCCAAAACAATGTCCCCCACTCTAGTCTGCCCCACTTAATCCAAACAATCTTCCCCACGCCAATCCAAAACATCTGCCCCTCTCCAATCCAGTACAGTCTGCCCACTCAATCCAAAACCATCTGCTCCACTCCAATCTGCCCCGCTCCATTCCATTCCACTCCAATCTGCCCCGCTCCAATACAAAACAATCTGCCCCACTCCAATCTGCCCCACTCCATCTGTTCCAGTCCAATACAGTCTGCCCCACTCCAGCCTGCACCACTCATTTGAAAACAATCTGCTCCACTCTAAGCTGTTCCCCTCCAATACAAAACATTCTGCCCCACTCCAATCTGCACCAGCCCTTTCCAAAATAACCTGCCCCATTCCAATCCATTCTAGTCTGCCCCATTCCAATACAAAACATTCCGCCCCACTCCAGTCTGCCCCACTCAATACAATCCACCCACTCAATGCAATCCACCCTACCTCAGTCTAATCCACCCCAATCCACACTAATCCAATCTACCCTACTCAACTGCAGTCCACTCCACTTTACTCCAATCCACCCCACTCTATCCCAATCCAATCCACCTCACCCCAGTTCAGTACACTCGACTCAATCCAATCCACCACTTCACTGTAATTCATCCTACTCCAAACCACCATACTGGAATCCATCCCATCCCACCCCAGGCCAATCTAATCTACCCCAATCCAGTCCACCCTAATCCACCTTACTCCTCTACAGTCCAAAACACCCCACTCTACTCCAATCCACCCCACTCCCTCAATCCACTTCAGCCCACTCCACTCCACTCCACGCCTCCCCACTCCACGACACTTCACTCTGCTATTGCACTCTACGACACTCTGCCACTGAACCCTAGGACACTACTCCCCCCTACTCCACTCTGACACTGACTTTTAACAATGCTGAACAGCAGCCACACTGGTGTACAACATTAAAAAAACACTTTGCCAAAGCCAATGGCTCTGGTGTAGGCGAGACCTATTAGCTTTGCCAGTGCTTGTTTTCATATGTTAACATTGTCTGGGCAAAGGTTTCACCTCACCTCTACCAGTTTGACATTCAAATCCGGTAGTAAGCAAGTGCAAGAAGCCCCGTCGACCTGTGTAAGTGCCTTCTTTGCGTGGCATTAAGGATCGCCGCGATTTTAGTAACATTCAATCTGTATGAGCTACCAACACTTTTTTTGCTAAAATCTGAAGTTTATGAAGCAGATGCTGGATTAAGTGGTAAATACGTCACATCCATAATTGTGCAAAAAAAGTAGCAGAATCAAACCATTCCTGTGTCCTACATTATGTATGATTTAAATTGTGTGTAAAAGATTGCCATCTGTTTTCTTTATTCTTTTACTGAAGACTAAAAGAAATGAAAGTTACATGCAGCTGTTTGCAGCGGGTGCATACCTTTCTGTGCTTTAATAACCGGTTGGAAGTAGTAAAATGCAAGTTACCCAAAGACTCCTGCAAAAACATCGTAGTACTATTTTACAAGGCTACACATTTCTGGCATGCATCCTTCAGGTCACACATAGTGCTCTTCAGCAGGCACATGAACCCTCCAAGCTATGTCATGGTTATTCCCAAGACGTCATTTAGGGGGTCACCAGGGCTCCCGGTTGCGACCCCTTGTCTCCGAGAAGGTAAAAACTCAGATGAACGCTGTTCACCTACTGTAGATCACACAGGGAGATAGTTTTTTAAATTGGAATAAAATTAAAACGTGAAATACACACTATTGATAATAAAAAAAATTACAGTTAAACTATTTTTTTTTTCAAAATTGTTAACAATGCCCATTAATGTCTGTGAATACTTGAAAAAAAAATGTTTTTCAACCGAATGGTCACCTTTGTATTCTTCAGTAGTTATGTTTATATATAACATATAGTCCCTACAATTTGTACTAGTGCGCTTTACCACTAAATCTCCCTGTGAACTAGCAATAACTTTAACCTTAGAGGTACAAACTAGTTTTCTGTGAAACACATTATTATGATGTCAATGAGATTATGGTTTGGAGGCATTATTTGCTAGGATTCAGAGTGAAAGATCCTATGATTTCACTTCCTGTAATGTTATTGAGTTGTGAAGTCACTAATGCTACCCCTGGCGTTTTACTGACTCGAGGTTCATGGTGATTCCTACCCGAGAGGAATCCATATAACGCAGATCTTCGCAGCAGACGCATTAACCACCTGAGCTCTTGTCGGTTGCATATACTGAGATGTGCTGTATATGCGTATGACTACTTAACGAGCTGCTCGACACCAGCAATTAAGGCAGAAACGTTTTTGAATTGCAGTGTTTGGAGAAATAGGTCTTGTTTTTGGGCAGACCATAGTCTGTCACTGACTCAGCCCCTCGTGACACCGTCCCCTCCCCCCACGACCCGGTGCGCGGAGTAAATAAACCATTCACACTCCGAGCGCTGGCAGGTGTGGTCTGAGGCGCGTCTGTCAGAGGAAGTAAACGCAGGAGCCAGATTTATTTTTTTTGTTTCATTTTTTTTCTATCTCGTGGCCTCTTGTGACGCTGCTGGTATTGCTTTAGGTATGTATCTCTGCTGAGGACGTGTTCCTTCCTTCATTTCCGAGTCCGACGATGACTGGCTCTGTTGGTTCGCTCTTGTCGGTCGATCGCCAGAGTTGGCTCATCGAGGAGGCTGCCAGTATCATTAAGCGGAGTGCGGCTGAGGTGTGCCCGGCCCACTCCGCTGCGCACTTTAGAGGCAGTCCACGCAGCCTGCGCTCCCCAGGGGTTCCTGCGCCCGAGCTCTTGGGGCACAGCTCCCCACTGCCCTCCGTGGAGCGGTGTCGGTGCGCGGCAACACTTTCTTTTATTATAATAGCGCCTTGATGTCGACCACCGAGAGACGCACTGGGAATGTGCGGGACCCTCCCCACGCAGCTCCCCGCCAATGTCATTCGCTGCCGACATTGCGCGCACTTAATTCTTTCCGCTCTTATTTTGGTTAATGTAGGAACCCATATAGTGCAAGGAGGCACAGAAGTGTAAAGTAGCACTGTAGAAGAGAGGCTGTGGTAAAATAACTTTGAAGAAAGCAGACCCTGGGATCTCCCTGTGATGATGGAACCTACAGCTCACTTTCGGCTCCTTTTTCATCAGTGGGTCAGAATATTCTCTTGCGAGTTAGCAGGTGTCTGGGAATGGCTCTTTCGCCCGGTCTTGCACTCACTTAGGGGAGCGAACAGGCGGACATTCGGAGGGAGTTCCATATTTTAACAGTATTTCAGGAGAAACGTGCTTTATGGTACATGCTTTTTTATAATTAGAATGTACTGTTTGACAGAGGACGATCATGGATGTAGGAAGAGGACTGGTTGAAAGGGTGATGTATCCAACCCCCTCCTCCCCCCAAGATATTAGAGTGTGGA
The DNA here is from genome assembly GCF_964263255.1 of Lissotriton vulgaris. Taxonomy (NCBI): domain Eukaryota; kingdom Metazoa; phylum Chordata; class Amphibia; order Caudata; family Salamandridae; genus Lissotriton; species Lissotriton vulgaris. The sequence goes on along the minus strand of NC_141693.1, from coordinate 423,295,992 downwards.
GAATAGGAATGGCAAAAATCCAGAGCTCTACCAACCACAGCCTACAGTGACATCACTGTGCTGAGCTACCCCAGTCAAATGTTTAGACCTGGAGTTAGCCAAGTTCTTTTGCTTAACCACTTGTTTATTCTTTTTTTAGGTTGCTCTGAGTGTGACCGGTCTCTGCAGAAGCATCAGTGTAGGCAGGTAAGCAGGTGGCGTGTGAGCAATCTGCATGAAGGTCCTGTGGCACTGTTAGAAGGCGACTCAGGGGAGGGCAGGAATTGTACCCGACCACCCTGGGACCCACCTCCCTAGGTATGAAGATGAGCACTGGAGGGAGACTTCTCAGGGGGAGAGTCTTGGATCTAGGATCGTACAAACTACACGAGTACTAATGACAAAGAGAGACCACACCGTAGCTTCTTAAGAACGTTTGTTTATCTCGTGATTCAAAGGATCTTTATGATCAATAGAAGCTGGTAGTTACAAGTAGAGCAAGAGCTCAAAGAGTCTTGGTCAGGGTAGGGGTAGCGGGACAGTCTTAGAGGATCAGTGTCTTTGTCGTGGCGTATCCGGCGCGCAGCTCTCAATCCTCGAGCCGGGGGATAAGGGGCGATCTCTCAGGGTCCAGCCGGACCAGAAGAGTCAGGGAGTCGCGAGTCACTCAGCAGGGCTCAAGCAAGATGTCGGAGGTCTTACGATCTTCAGGGGAGTCACGAGTCACTCAGCAGGGCTCGGATGGTTCAAGGTTGCAGGGGAGCCGCGAGTCACTCAGCAGGGCTCAGGTGGGTCCGGCAGAAGTCCTTCTCTGCCAAACGAGCCGCGACCACGTCAGCAGGGCTCTCGATGTTCCAGAATCGAATCTCTCGATAGTCTCTGAGCATCCCCAGTTATAGGACTGCTCCTCTTTGATCTCCGGAGTCTGGTCGGCAGGGGACTTGGCATCTGGGGGCTGCTTGTTGGGGTTTCCTGCCACGCAGCCCTTTGATCTATTCAGGTTGGTTTCGGGAGGAGTCCCAAACACACAGCAGGCGTGGAGCCAGCTCTCCGGGCGGCCGGAGGGGCGATCGAAACCCACTTCTCGAGGAGAGGTCGGAGGTGTGAAGGATACTGCTCCTCCCTCTCTCACTTGCTGGGAGCGCTCTGTCCTTCCGCCAGGGTGGCGCCTCTTGGCCTAGGCCGCGCTGGCTCGGGCGGCCATCTTAAGTGCCGAAAGTGGGCACACAGGGCCTACGGGCCGGGAAGATGGAGGCACGGGCTGGGAAGTCCAGGAAGGGTGAGGACTTAACATGCAGGGAAGGGTTGGTTAGGCCGGGGGACTCGGGGGTCTGTTGTGGTGGAAGCTCGTACGGGAGGTGCTACGGGTCAGGGAGGACCACACCACAAGGCCGGGTCTAACAGGCACATTTCCCATTGCCTCTCTAAACTCAAACCACATTTAGAAGTGGTTTACCCTCCTCCTCTTAAAAAAACTGAGACGCCGGTTTTAATGAAGTATGCCATCAAATGCAGAGTACCAAACACGGAAAGTTCAGGGAAAGTTTGAAAAAATATTAATTCGTGAACTTTGGCGTCCAAATATTGTCTACAGAAACCAGAAGTTACCTGAAGAAGCTCCCTGCCTTTTTCGGCGCTACAGAAGAATATAATATATCGTGTTGAGTTTGTCATGCATAAACTATGTCACAACTTGTCACTAAGATTAGTGTTCTTGAATTTAATCCACTGCAAAATCACCACTAAAGCACGATTTTCATATTTGGTTCTGTTGATGGTGGCGTTTTAAGAATAATACCCAAAACTAAGTCAGCTCTAGGATTGTTTATGTAATGTACTCGCCCAGACAAGTTTTATTATAAGGGTATTGTGTTTGTGTGCCCGTCTGTCTCCATTCAACACATCTGCAGTTTCTAGGTGCGGTACATGAAACAGTACTGGTACCAAGTATAAATTCCCCAGGCTGTTCGTCCATCATCACCCCCACAAAATGTAGTGTTCCCAACGTATAGCACGTAGGGTGACGTTACAAACCGTGTCATGCAGTCCTTCATGAGGAGCGTTCAAGCAGGTTTCAACCATCCATTCAGCAGCTTGTGCTAAAGGGTTATTATACTCCCACCACTGGCTTTTCCGTGCGTCTTTGAGAGTTGTGTGCCAGTATATCTCACAGCATGCCACTAATTTAGTATTTTTAAAGTTTTTTTTTAGTGATGACGTGCTTTCAAATATTTTGCAGTTCTTCACATTCTTAGTTTATGCGCACTGAAGACTTATACACCTTTTATTTATTTATTTATAGCGCGACTTCTGTTTGTTGTCGGGTCTAGTCTCCCAATGCACTACACGCAGGCTTGCATTTCCTTAAATGGTGTACAATAATGTCTTTCACATCATGCTCAGGCCTGCGAACCTCCTCATTGCAACTAGTTTTCTTGTATGCGATATTAGCCGCCACACGCACACACCATACTGCTGTGTGCGGCGCACCTCGTGTTTCATATGTCTAATGTGAAACAATTATTTCTGTGCCAGTGGATCGCTGCTCCCTGGCGCAAAGTCTGCGCTGTATCAAATGCCTAAAGTTACATTCTTAACATTCAGTGTAGTATGTATTCATCGCAGCGATCGGTCGAATGTAAGGCATCGCTCGCATACATTACTGGTAATTCCGAAATATTTGCTGTTTCGGAAAAATGGAAAAGGCGCTATAACTGTGATTAATAAAGTCTTCAAAGGGTTTCTAAAATACAACAGAAATGGATCCTCTCCTTAAGAATTATATTCAAGATTCCGGTGATTTAAAATGTTCTGCCACCTAAGGTGATACTACGCAATTTAGGAATATTGAGCAAGCTAAATTCTCAGCACGTTCCAGTCTCATTGGTTCAGTGGTGTGGTCTAATAACTGGGAGCACTGTCTGTTTTCTGATCCACCCCTTTGACACGTGTGTAAACTGGTTTGACAGCACACTTCAGGTTCCATTCCTGCAGTGGTGGGTGCTGAAGGTTCTCGCAGCCGGCCTGAAGCCTCTGGTGGATTTCCTTAGCTCACACCCTGCCAAGTATGTTTCCGACGTTGCTCGTCGGGAAGCCGATCTTCTGTGTGGAAGTGACGCCCTTGGGTGACTCGGAGGTCACCGGTGTGAAGTCTAGCCGGGCTCATGGAGGCTTTGACTTGGGCAGCGTGAGTGTATGGCTCCTGTGCTCTGGTCTGCAAGCAGCAGCGCAGACACTCACCGATAGTCGGGGAGGCGCAGGGCTTGGCAGGCGGCTTGCTTCCCTGAGCGGAGCGCCTGTACACTGTTGTACAATCCAGGCTTGGGCGTGGATGTTGAACGGAAATGACTGCAACCTCTCGGGACTTTCAGTGGCAGCTTGGCAGACGCCTGAGCGCCGTGGGACATGACAGTAGTGTCAGCCACCTGCGGGAATGCGTTCTGGCGCCGCATTGTTTCTTTGTGACTGACAGAGACACGACAGCCTTGGAGAGCCAAGCCATTGATCTGGCTTGGCTCCTACAGCCACAGTACAAACGGAGCCATCCTAAGATATAAAACAGGCCACACGTCATAAAAAGAATTATACGGACTTGAAATTCTTCTGAGTTGATCAGCTACATGTGCATTACTGAAGTGAGTGATATTTATTGGAAGTAATCATTTTCTTAAACATGAAACATTCAGGAATGCCGCAGGCCCTGGTGATGTTGCCACAAATTACTAAACATGTCTGTTTCTCATGGGCTCTATTTAGATAGCCAATATTTTTATTAAATGTGAAGCAATATTTTTTTTTAAATATGAACTAAGTATAATTGAGGTTTTTGTAAAGCGCGGCTCTTGTACAGAGTTTCTTCAATCTGCTTTCATACTTGATGGTTAAGGAAAATGATACATAGTGACGTGAAGCGCAAGGCCATGGATCACACAGTTTAGTCAAGTGGGGAAGTTGGGACTTCAGTTCAGGAATGCATACTGTGTAGTTCAGAGACTGTAGGTCCTACAGTGTAGGGTTACAGTCCTGTTATCTTCTGTTTAACCCAAAGATCGGTGCTTTGTGTTCAGTTATTCAATTATTGTTTTCCAATGAGGTTTAGTATACGGAGTTGAATAAATATACTAATCACACCTTAAATTAAACTGACACCATATACACACACTCATATCCATGACCGTAGTCATGAAAGTTAAAGATGTGCTTGTGTGAATAGTTCACAAACCCTGATCAAACACAGCGACAGGACATACCCGTCTGAAATGATGCTGAACTTGCAAACGTCTTCTTCCTAAGCAGCAAACTGCGAGGCTTCGAGACCGGAGCCTGCAGTAATATTACCATAAAATAGCATATCCTGCCGTCCCTTCCTCTGCTGGCTCACCTGGCTTCACAAACAAAGATTTTTTGAGACACTCGACAGCTCAACCAGAGCCACTAAATACTTAACAAAACCGAGTCCTAGGAGCCCCGCAGAGTTTGCTCCTCAGGTTACACAGCTTCAAGGAAACTTCGGCGATGTGCAGCATGGCTCCTGAGAAACCTGCGTTGTCTGCCGTTGTTTATTTTATCAGTTTACACTTCAAAATTTGTATGAACATTGTCCAATTCGTCTTTCAACTCCAACATCTGGAGCTGGGGTCAATGGCGTAGCGAGGGTTGGGGTGGACCGCCCCGGGTGGCACGAGTTTTGGGGGTTGCGGCCTCCCCCGCTGTTACCTGCTGTCTCGGGTGGCAATAGCAAGCCCCCGCTCTTCAATGCTTTTTTCCGCCGGGCGGAAAATTGAAAAATCGCCTGCACCCTGAGCATAATCCGCAATGAGGGCAGATCCTAGCGAACAACAAAGTTTAATATAAGACCTTAATTCAGCTAAAACAAGAGTACTTGCAGGACACAAGTCCTAAAAAAAAGTGGGGGGGACTCTCAAAGTTAGGTAGTATCACAGGAAGTGACATCACGGCAAGTGGCATTGCAGGAAGTGACATCCCAGGAAGTGACATTACGGCACGTGACAGGTTCCTTTACCAAAGGATTGACAAACTAACTCTGCTGCCAGCCCACCAGGCGTAATATTCCATGTGCAGCACATTTCTATGTAGATGTGATTGCTTTAGGTGCCTGGTGGTTAGGACTAGACAAAAAAAGATCTTTCCATCAAATGTGTTAGTTTTGATTTAAAGTAGCATACAGGGTTAATGCACCTCTTGCAAAGCACATCAAGTAACATGCAGATTGCATATTTTATTTTATGTAGATAGGTAAGTAGGTTACTGTTTTGGACACAGAGATACTTTTGTTACATGCAGTTGCATTATAATCCTTCTAGTATAACCGTGTTTCTAGATGTAGGTTTGGTAAACAAGGAAACATGGATAGAATTGTTATGGTGATAAATCCAGATGTTTAAAAACTCCACTTTGATTTTACGGATCCTAAGGGTAAACTTCATATGGGGATCACATGGGTTATTCCACATGAGGAATTCTTGCAATTGTTCTTCATCACCTTTCCATATAAAGAATATTTCGTCAATATATTTTGCCCAGTGATGTATGTTTTCTGAGAAAGGTGCTATCTCTTTGTGGATAAATTCCTCTTCAAAACCCCCCATTTAGAGATTGGCCACATTGGGGGCACAGGCTGACTCCATGCCAACACCCTTTACCTGCTGGTAACATGTGTTTTTAAACTCAAAGACATTATCTTGAAGGAGCACATACTTGATCCGGAAGATAGATGTGCGTCGACACACCTGGAATCCCTCCTGCGAGACTCGTTAAATACTCAAACTCTGCTCTGACAGGAGCTCATGCAGGAGGCAAAGGCTGCATGACTGGCTACTCGTAGCAGAGTATATCAATGGGGCAATAAGGCCGGCACAACACTGCATTGGCAGCGCACACCAAGGTCTGGGGGATCCGATAGCCATTCTGTTGGCTGGATACAGTTCCTGAGTGATGGAGAGTAAACTGATCACAAAGGAGTTTTCAGCAGCTCTAAGGCGCATACCTCCGTCCCACTGGCTGGATATGTCTCAGTTTATCCTAGCATTGCCAATGCAGAGGCTTATCCTGGAGGAGCTGGAGTTGCTGGAGGCTGATGTCGGGAGTGACAAACTGGGAGAGGCCCTGGCCCACTTACAGGCAGGAAAGGCGTCAGTACCCAGTGGATTCCCGGTTGAGATTTGGTGACTAATGGTGCGTTACTCCTAGAGGTTTTCCGGGAAGTGGCGAGGGATGGTGATCTGCCACCGGCCATGTGGATCGCGGAAATAGTGGTAATACCAAAACTGGGCGCAAAGGTCTAAATAAAGAAGCCAAAATATGGGCCAAGACCTTAGCCACTCGCCTTGCAGGGGTGATCACACACCTTATACACCCCGACCATTTGGAGATTATTAAAAAAAAAACAATTTGGAGAGCTGTTCATGAGCACCAGTTGCGTTACAGATGGACACATTCATTTTTAGGTCACGCCTGGGCAGCGCATGCGCTGCTGCCAGGCATGCAGTATTGGAGTATGCACTTGAAGCCCTGCCCAAACCCCGCCCATAATTATGATTGGGTTATCTCATTGTCCTTCATAAATGCTGGCTTCCAAGTCGTTGTTCTGGTTAGTTCCTCCTTTGTACCGCCTTGTCTGCATTTGTAACCTCCCTTAACGACTGGACCATTTACTTGTGTTATACGGTCGGCGTTATGTAGTCTGTAACTACTATTTTCTTAAAAGTAGTGCAACATTTCTGGCTTTCTCGTATTTTTTTTTAAGACCTGCTTTTTTTTTCCAACTGCAGGCACGCGTCAACAATTGCGCCGTGCATTTATGTTATTCAGAATCAGCGCTGTTCGCTAGCCCCTGAATACCAGATCGGTCACCGCACACACATTACAATGCCCAGCGTAAGTAAAACATTTCAAAATACCCTGATAGCTGCAGTTGAAAAATCTTGGTGCAGTAAAGTGTTCACAGCTGTCGTCCTCACCGCCCCCAACCCCCTAAAGTTTAGCTATAATGCGCATGCTCGTGACTTTCGCCAGGGTAGAAAAATCCATACAAGCTTTGAACAAGGCACTGGTGGGGCCTGCCTATGGCTACTTCAGAGGGAGGAGCAGCCACGCAGTGGGAAGGCGGCTCTTGTTTATCTTTTATACTAGTCCTGCCTTTGGTGAACAGAGCTAGCTGACAGTGCTCCATCAGAGAAGCGTGAGTCACTTTTATCTTCTGCCTCAGAGCACTCTCCATCAGCCGAAATACACAGATTCTGCATTAGAGGTGGGCGAGCCGTCACAGGCTCTGTCTCAACTCGAGGTCATCTTGGAGCCTGGAGCCCAACATGAGCCGAGGCTGGCCCCATCCCTTCGGTAAACAAACGGAATAGCAGACACCTTTCCTCCCCTTCGGTCCCCAGTTGTACCTTTATAGTGCTATGAAAAGCATTGTTTTTTTAAATGCATTGGCATATCCCAGTATTCCAAACAGGAGGTCAGGCATGTTTGAAAAGGCTGCATTATAGATACTCTCCCACCTGTTTGGCTTGCTCTCCAATGTCCATTCCCATAATGCACGAGGGTGGGGAACCAGATATGACCAGATCCAAGAGATGGACTAGAACAACATGCCCCTAGCCAGAGTTGAGACTCCCGTTTTGGAAATGTTGAAATGACCTGTAGAGGCTTTTAACCCCCCACCATGCAGACACACCGTCTAACGACCAACTCTCCCTCCCCTACCCTAACTACATCTCTGTGGGCAGCGCAGTCTTGCCTCTAGCTGAGTTATTGAGTCCTGAGCAGATGAAAGTGTTTGCCCAGGGTCACATGTTGTGGGGAAGCTGGACAACTGAGATTAGTAATGTTTTCACCCAAGATTAGCGACCCATTACCTAGATCTCCTCTCTTCCTTGTGTACCGTTCTTGTGGCTGGTAGCTTCAAAAAGCAACTTGCCTTTATTCAGTTGTTTGTCATACATGTAAATCAAACCAACACATTATGATGAGCGCTGTGCGACCCTGTCAGAGCACTGAAACTCTGCACGAATGTTGCAATGCAACACATCAATATACACAACTATAGGTTATTTATACCTACGTGTATTTACTGCACTGCAGTTTTCATTGTTAAAGTGCCAAGGAACAGTGCAAGCACTTCGATATGCTGTACTAATATTTGTAACTAGATGTCTAGGATTTTGCCCAGTCATGTTATTTGCGACTTCTTTTCAAAAGCTCCATAAACAGTAAATGCATATATTGTATACATTCCATATCCTTGTCCTGCTAATATTTTTTTGCAGGAGCTATGGGTCAAATTTTAGCCCCTTTGCTGCTTCTGTCGGCCAACGGCCGTCGCGAGCACTACCTCCGTAGTTCTGCGCACATCCGTTGGCCGACGCGGCCCCGCCCACTCCTTTAAACTGCCGCAGCTAAGCAGGTCAGTAAGTTACGCTGAAAGCTTAGTGGGTAAATGCACATGTTGCAGAGGGTTGCGTATAAACTGGAGGACAAAGGATCACAAGCATTTTAAAATGCACTAGGTCTTGCATTTGCGAGAGTTTGAGCTCTTGGCATTGTAAATGACAATGTCTTTTATTTATGTTTTGAAAAGTTTCAAGCTGATCGTAAACACACACTTTGTACATAAAATCTTTGCTTATGAAAAGCAAGTCTGGCAGTAAAAAGGACACAGTTACTGCTAGCCTTGGTTCTCATAAGCAAAGACTGTAAGTACGAAGTGTGTGTTTACACACAGCTTACAGGTTTTCAAAACACATAAATAAAAGGCATTGTCATTTACAATGCCAAGAGCTCAAACTCTCACAACTGCGAGACCAAGTGCATTGAAAATGCTTGTTTTGTTAGGAACAGGAAGATTAAGTGATTTGCCCAGAATCACAAGATATTTAGCATCCCTGCCGTGACTCGATCCCGGTCGACCGCTCTAGCTTTTAGTATTAAATATCTTTTATTGAGCATGTCAACACCGAGTGATCATCAAACAAGTATGAGCGGTTGCCAAGCAGTTCGTTACAAAGCTAGGGTTCAAGTACAGTAAAGGGAGGCCAGGATGATACTGCAGTTCCAGAAGCAAGCCGCCTACAACCCGTCATGGGCTGGCCGCGTTTCAAGCGTTGTAGTACTTTGTCGTGCCCGCTGCTGTTCTCTCAGTAGACCTAAACCCACTTCCGCCTTAGCGGCTCGGAGCCCGCCCGAAGAGCCGTACAACTCCGGTGGTCGACACACTCCTTAAACAACAAACCCCAACCCCCTCCCAAAACTCAAGAAACCAAACCCTCCCCCTCCCCGATTCCCCCAAGCCCCGTGAACCTCCCCCCCAACATTCCGGCCCCCTCATACCCTCCCTCACCCTCCCCCTTGGTCCATGGTCTCGCTCCAATTAGTGTTACAGCCTCGTCTAACAACCTAACAGACAGATTTGGTGTCCTTGCCCTCCCGGTCTGTCTCTGTCAGCCTCAACAATCTAAGGTATCTCGGGCATGTTACCTCCACAAACTCCGAGGACAGAAGGCCCAGAAACGGCTGCCAAAGTTCAGCATACTTCGCCCCTTCGCCCGCTCTATTCAGAGAAAGCCTCTCCATACCCAAGACCATCCATGGTCGGTGGAGCCAGCCCTGGTGTGTGGGAGTAGTGGTCGAGTGCCAATGTGCCAGGATATTCTGCAGCGCCGAGCCTATTGCTATGGCCATCAAGCGTCCCCGTCGTGATCGTAAGGGGTAGGTCAGTGCGTTGGGGAGCCCCAGAATGACGTATAAAGGGAAGCGTGGGATTTCGGTGTCAAAGTGGGTGTCGACGTCATCCAATACCTGACGCCAATATTCCTGCACCAGGCTACACTCCCAGAGTACGTGTGTGAGGGTACCCAGTTGCCCGCATCCCCGCCAGCATAAGGGGTCCTTGCTACTGTCCATCTCGTACAGCCGCTCCGGTGTGTAATTCCAATAGGTCACCACCTTCGTGAGAGTGTCTGTGAGCCCCATATGGTAAGCTGAATGTCGCGCTCTATAATAGATCCCTTCCCACTCCTTGTGTGTGAGGGACCTCCCCAGTTCTCTCTCCCAGCGTGCCCTGCTCGCGCTGTAAGCATACCTATGGTGGTGTGTGAGCATTTTGTACAGGTCCGAGATCAGTTGCTTGTCAGACTTGCGCGTGATCAACCAGCGTTCGAAATCCGTCAGCCGCCTGTCTGCCTCCGGTCTCACCGCCGCGCTAAGAGCCCAGTGCCTAACCTGGAAGTAGCGGTGCCTCTCGGATTCTGGGAGGCCGAATTCTTGGCGGAGCTGCAAAAAGGGAACGCTCTAGCTTTTAAGCCACCCCCCCCCCCCCTTAATGCCCTTAGAGATACTCGCCATAACTTACGTCTGGTTCATTATGCTTTCGTTATGAGCGGGGTTTTCTGTGGACATAGAACCCTCCTTTCCTTTTATTTTCCAAAGGGTTCGACTCCGTGAATTGGGAATACATGTTTACCCTTCCCACTTGGTTAGGGTTTGGTCCCAGGTTTGTGAGCCTACTGTGCCTTTTCTACACTAACCTGATAGCTAGAGTGCGAGTTGGGGGGCGGGGGAGGAGTGGTGGCCCCGGAATGGCTCCCGGTAGAAGGGTGCACCTATAATATTCGGGTTCATCCCCTAGGTTTTAAATACCTGTAAGCATTTGTCACTGGTGATGCGGCACACTTCTTAGAACGCATCCTGACACCTCATCTGACTGCTCTTGGCAGTGACGTGAAGTTTTGGTGTACCCTTCCTGCTTTCCATAATGTGTCGCTCAGCAGTCTTCAAGATGGTGGCCCTCGCACCTCTGCTATACCAATTGCAGAATCACACGATCATCTCTGATCAATAATGTTTTTGGGCAAGGTTAATGCACTGAATAATCAATTGCTTTGGAGAGAAGTAATGCTCTGGCGAAGGGTTGACAACCGGCGGTGAATGGAGAGCTGGGTACACCAGCCATTCTGAAATATTATTTGGCGGCACATTTGCTGGTTGTGTACAAATGGTGGTTTGGGTGTTTTGTAGACCCTGCCTACGCAGCGGAAGGTTGTTTGCTGGAGGGCATGACCTCCCTCACCTGCTTTACAGTGGAGGGCCTCCACCGCTCAGCCCCTGGTTATGTGGGCAGTGTTAGAAATATTGAATGTGGCTATAACGGCGATGGGATGGGCGCACTGCTGTACTTTGAAGACTCTGTTGTGGTGGGCACTAGTCTCCCACCCCTGGCAGCGCTGAGTGGGTTTGCGGCCTGGGACTGTATAGGCATCTCAACACTAGGGGACATACTGCCGGGGGTGGGGGGGGGGGGGGGGGGGGTTAGTGGATATCCCTGAGTTTTCTCCGATGATGGCTAAAATTCTTCTCACAAATCTTAGAGCATAAACTCTCGGAGATCTATAAGATGCTCCTAGGCAATTTCTCAGACCCAATGGCGGAGGTTGCGATGGGCATGGCAGATTGATCAGGGTGATTTGGTAGATGACGCCTGGAGAGAGGCTCAATTTAGGCTGATTCAATTAAAGATACTTCTTAGAGTATACTTTACCAGGGCGCGGCTGTGCTACTGCGGCCTGATCCCTGCTGGAACCTGGGCTTTCACATTTCTGGAAGCGAGTATTGCCCCACCTCGAAAAGGTGATTAAATGAAAGATCCCTCGGGACCCCAAACTTATCCTTCTTCACATAGCTTATGACCTGGGGTGCATCCGATACCAGAGGGCACTTTTATGGTTAGACCTTGTGGTTGCAAAGAGAGACATTGCCAGGGTGTGGAGGGAGAAAGAAGCCCCACTTCTAACAGTGTGGGCCAAGGGCATGGATCACTGCATGGGTCTGGAATGACTGATTTATTTGTCGAGAGTTGCCCCCAGAAACCTTTTAAGATCTGGAGAGACTGGGCAGAATACAGACGGATACAATTATAACCATGTGCGGCAAGACCCTGGGAGGATGGTGGGGCTCATAAGGACGAGGGAGCCTGGAGGGCCAATAGCCTAATGAATCCTGTTTTAAGATTTCCTTCTGTCTTATTGTGTTGGTATGTCGAATTACAAATTGTGTTGCGCTCACTGTGCTGGATGTATAAAATCAATAATTTTTTTTTTTTTTAATTGTGACCTTTTACGAAAAATGCCTGCAACCAGCCTTCATTAGGAGCCAAGTGTACTCGTATCTTCTGCTTTCATTATTTTTGCTTCTGGTTCCATTTTAAGATGGCATTATTGCGTCTTCCCAAGAGACATGCATGCGATGAGTGCAGCTGCATAATTATAGCCTTTTGTGTTTGCCTACTCAACTAATGATTGCCGTGAGAGGAAGGAGGTCAGGAAATGTGGAAAACAGTGTGGGGTAAACAAAAGCAAACGCACTCGTCGAGCGCAGGGGATAGTCGAGAAGTCAAATGATTAACTCTCAGATTTTCTGTATAGCAGCAGTAGGGTAACATTATCTGTTCTGGGAAAATAGTATTTGCGAAGTGCCAGAAGTGCAGCTGTTGTTGATGTCCAGCATTATCCAGTCTCTGAAGTGTTCTGCTGGCATGCTGCCCCATGGGATTAGGGCCAGAGAGTTGCTTAACAACAAGCCCCCAATGGCCCTGGGGCGGTACAGAGGGAAAGTCTTTGTGTAAATATTCTTCTTAATGAGATGCCATATGTAACTTACCACTGGGAGTCAAGGTACAACACAGCAGCACAATCTGATTCAGGAACATTTTGCTGGGCAGGGAAGAGAGTCTTTGGGGAGTGGAGTTGGGATTGGTCGAGCCGGCGCCTTTTCACTGCTCACTGTTCCTCCCCACAATATGTGCTCTGCATCCAGACCACGATGAGGACATCAGGCGAAAACTCAGTGTTGCAGTATGCACTCCAGGCAAAGGGTTTTGTGATCCGAAGAGGGACCGGAAGTCCCAGTTACTGATTAGAGTTTGAAAGAAGGTCCTTCACAGAGCTGTCCAGTCAAAGGGAATTTCTACCTGGTCTAACCTGGGAGGGCCTGGGCCTGAGCACATGGCTTCAGAGCATCCCATTCTCCACAGAATCTTGTCAGCAGCAAGGACCTGTCGCATCCCCAGAAAAAAGGAAAATCGCATTCCAAGCCTCCTCCTCTGACTGATCATCAAAAATCACCAAAAAATAAAATCATAAATAGAATTTACCTTCTACCTCTACACCAGCTCATAAGCTTAATAACTTGGTTCCCCTACAATCATCAATTCGATCTTGAACAGATGAACGACCTTTCACAAACCCACCCAATGCTTCACTTTGGAAACAGTACATGAGCAGGACAGCCAAGGTCGGGACACAGAAAAAGTACACTGTGTCCCTACGAAGACTAAAACCACTGCCAAAATTTAAGGTAGAAGTCTTAGTGCCGGAGTTTGTACAAGCTCTGTGAGAGGGAAGAAAACAAGATTTGAGGTACAGTATAAATGTAAAGGCGAGATGGTTTAATTTACAAAAAAGAAGAAAGTTGACTTTGGACAGAAGAAAGGGATTTTTAAAAACAGTTCTGAGGGTAAGATGCATTGTGAATGTAAAGAATGATATTGAGGATGCATGGATAAGGAAAGCAACAATGGGACAGGAACACAGCATTGGCGCAGAAACCGAAAGAACACTGGGACAATGATGCCACTAGAGGCCTGGGAGAAACGAACTCACGCACAGTTAGCAACCAACACACAAGACCCACTGAACACACCCGCGTGGGGGGAAGGAGGCAAGATCCGACCTCGCCGGTCCGAATAGGGCGGCCCACACCCCCGGAGAAATTTAAACGCTCTTGATGCTTCCGCAAATTGGTTTTGTGCTTAATTTGTAAAATATGAAGTGCAGGTGCTCAAATGTTTGTCGGAGGCCACACCTACTTTTATCTGGCTCCACCCACTTCATCCACTGGCTCCACCCACTTACTATATTAGCTCCACCCACATTTTCAACTGGTACTGCTAAAAGTCAGAGGTAATATATATCTGGCTGATCCGAATTTCAGCAAGGGAGCCTTCCTCATAGTAAGGTTTCGATAGGAGGTTCCCTTGCCCTGTGAGCATTTTGAAAAAGATTAACTCAAAAGTGCATTTAAAGCACAATTTTGGAATAAATTAGCTAAAGTCGCTAATGCATTGAAAAGGGACAATGTCAGTACTGTATGTGCTGATTTGGTTAAAGGACAATACTGGGGTAGGGGGGTATGCCATTTTTAACAGTCTATGAGTTCTAAGGTACAACTTTTACATAGCTTATGTGCCAAAATAATGTAATAAAGTAATGGCGAGGCAGTTTGAATTTCACAGTATTGCAAGTAAGTCATACCTATTAGGTAGGTAAACGTTATTTGCAGCAGGTATATAACCCTATACTACCTTTCAAGCAGTCACACCTGCAGCTTCCCCTAAACAAAGCTCCTGCCTCTCTCCAGGTAGACGATTAATCACCAGAGTTATCGTGACATTTTAATTTATGCCTGAATATTACTGGAGCCCAGGAACTCGGCACCAGCTGCTTTTAAAACAAGAATATACTGGCAAACTGACCCCCCCCCCCCCCATAGTGTTACATGAAAGAATTAAACAGATCTTCGCTGAGGGCTCTGTGTTACAACATCTCACCCCATCGTACCTTTGTCTCATCCCTTCTGCCCCAGTTCACCACTGCACCACCCTCCACATTCACAAAGTGTATGCTGCTGCCTCGCTTCTCTTTTATGTACATTCACTTCCTTCTACCTCAATTACATATCGGCCTCATACCTCTATCTCATTCTCCCTCTCATCTCAGCCTCAATCGCCCCTGACCTTCACTCTGCCTCAATCTCCCTCTCACCTCTGGCCAATTGTACCTCCTCACACTTCTGCCCCATCACTGCTCAGCTATCCACCTCCCTCAGGAAGAATCGCAGCCACGTTATTTCCCCTAACCTCTGCTCTGCCCTCATAAAGCACGAAGCACCCACCCTCGCTCTTCACTGAAAACCCACCCCGGGCCCCAGTGTGTACTTGGTTTGTGTGTCTCACGCGGTATACTGACATTGCTTCAGAAAACCGGGAAACCCCCAGCCCTCTGCAAATGTTAAAAGCATAATCGAGTGGCACTGGCACCTCCAAAATTAAACCGAGGCAGCTAGCCAAACTTGTTCGTCTATCATCTGGCCTTTCCAAGCCAGGTACAACCGCTATCGTTGTGCATGGGCACATTGGAAGGCAAAGAAGGCGCACCCATAAAAGTTTAAAACCCTTAGGACAGGACATCACAATTATAGAAGGACTATCACCAAGTTAAGAAACTCCTTCTATTGGAGCTTTTACTTTATCGTGTAAATGGCTGCAATTGAGAAGCATGAACTGTCCGTCGTTGTAACTTATCGGTGGGGTGTGGTGGTGACAAAGCAGTGAATGTGCGCGCATTACAATGTGAAATAATGTGCGCACGCTGCTTGCCGCGCACAGCCCCAACCCCCACAGATTTTATGAGCGTGCCCTCACTGCCCTGCCCTGAAACGAAACCGAATCATCCTGTGTAGTAGTACTGATCTGTCCAGGCAGTCCAGCCCTGCCGCAACTGCGCAACAAATAGACACTACTGCCCACTGCAGTGCACTGATGGCCTGGCAACAACATGATTGTTGATGTCGATCAAACCAGGCAGGCGGGGATCAAAAACAACAACCAGTGACGTGACCGTAGGCCTCAACTGTGCAACTTCATAATTTTTTTATGGCTGGCCGCCGGCCTACTACTACGCCGCCTATCCTAACCAGCCAGTCGCCACTCACCAGAGTCAACAATTATGATTTTTTTTTTTCAAAAACCGTGATCCTGCGCCCGCGGCCCCCAGTCCCTG
The DNA here is from genome assembly GCF_964263255.1 of Lissotriton vulgaris. Classification (NCBI taxonomy): domain Eukaryota; kingdom Metazoa; phylum Chordata; class Amphibia; order Caudata; family Salamandridae; genus Lissotriton; species Lissotriton vulgaris. Next base: position 423,280,159 of record NC_141693.1, on the reverse strand, counting down.
CCTGCCTCACCTGCGCAGTTTGGTGATTACTGATCAGGATGATTGATTCGGCCGGCGGCGGCCGGCCTACCTACACCCAGGCCATCGTGTCTTTAAAAACCTGACTAGTAATCACAGTGAGTCAGTCACCACCGTAACGGCGCCTGGCTGCGGCCTGCCAGCCAGCCCCTGCCTCGCTCGCCTCGCCCTCACCTGCTGAGCAGTCCAGAGCTCGCTCCCAACTCCTGCTGAAATTAATTTGAGTTGAAAGGCGGGCGTTGATTGAGTTGAGTACACCACTGACTGGATGGATACTATATGGCTGCGCTCACGATGCTGGTGAGGAGGTGCGGGTATGCTGGGGCGGGCAGCGAAAATGCGCGTGCATTAAATGCATTATCTGCGCACGCGTCGCTGCCTCTGCCACTCACAGCTCCAACCCCCGCAGCAAAGTCCTGCCCTGTGCCCTGGCTGCAACAAGAACACTAATTAGTGTCCCGCCCACACTGAGGCACTGGCGCCGCGGCCTGGAACTGACTGTCTTGAAGAGACAGTAAGGTAGGACTCGTGATTCGGAGGAGGAAATAATTATTGAGAAATGAATCGAAGTGGGACTGGACTGGACGAGTCAGTGTCAGTCACATTCACGTCACGTCACCCGGCCGGCAGTACTACTGTTAGTCAGTCAACAACCCCCTTATGGCACCACAGCAGCAGCGTGCACGAGTCATCACGACTTTCATTTCCAAGGCAGGAGACTTTAATTTCTAACGCAGGACAGGTGCACTTAATGCCGCGGCCGCCGTGACTATAGACCCGGCCCTCATAATTAGGTGCCGGTGCTAAGCACCGGCAAGCTCCGGCTCAAATTAAGCCCTGGCCGAAAGCCCCAAATAAAAAACACGGAACTAATGACGCCTGTTTGCACGCCCCGTCGCCATCAGTGCAGAGAGGCCAAAGCTTTAATGCTCAGCCAGCTATAAAAAAACGCATATCACAGCATTACATTACCACTTTCTGTGACATATTCGGGAACCCTCAAACCATAACCTTATGCCGCCTTTAAACGGTGTCTTGAGGGTAAGAGTCAGTAAAACAACCATAAAAGAGACTAGCAACAGGCATAGGCTACTGCTGTGGTGACACGCGACGGGTATACACATGGGACCTCTGGGCAACTCCTCCCTTACTTGTCAATATCACGATATTGTGACGTACAATGTTCTGTCGTTGAGTAGATGCGCCCAGGGTATCTCTGCCTGAATTCAAAGGTTAATGTGTTGTCCTTAATTCTTGGAAAGCGCGTGGGTGACTGTGGGCAGAATCCAAATTTTACTTTTGGGCAATTTCATATCGGGGAGCTTGGTCACAGACCTCGGAGAGCTTCACAACAGTCAACTTTTAGGTTTTCTTATGACACTGGAACTTTCGCCAGGATTTAGAACATCCAGTGCAGGCACGGGGTCGAACATGATATCTGCGTTACATGGTTGGCATTTGTAGCGGCCACATCGCCTAGGGTGAAAAGCTCGGCTCGTTTAGGGCTCGAAGTTCCAGGAAGTCCTCGCGCCAAGCCAGACCTAAACATTTGGCTTGAGCTTTCTGTGGCTCACCCACCTCTATTCAAACAATAAACAACACAATCTGAGAACGGTCTATCCTGTCCTCCTGCAAAAGAAAGATATGTCGTAGCGTATGTAGGAGAGTAGGGTCTGCAATCCTATGATCACCCAGATTTTTTGCTTTTGTTTCACTGGTTTACGACTTTCTCTGGCTGTGGGCCTGCCAATCAGACCCACAGCCTGGCTGTTCTCTTTCTAAATTACGATATGTACCCTAGGTGCATTTACCAATTGGTACTGGGCCACCTTATCAGACCCCGTAACGCAGGGCATAGGTGTACCCAGGGCCGCCAGGGGCTGCAGCATGTATTATGCCACCCCTGGCTGGCCTCCTAAATTTGACAAAACTGGCTGCATGACAGCTGGGGCAAAGTCGTGTAATCACCCTTTGCTTTAGGTATAGTAGCTCTATATCTAACCATACAATGGACACCCGAGTTCCTATCAGTCACTCCTATGGCAGGCCTTGACAATCCTGAAGGCAGAGTGCGTGGGCTCGTGTGAACTAGGTTCTGGCCCGAGCCGAGCCCGGTTGCAGCTTGCGGAATCCAGACCCAATGGCTGTTCCATGATAACGCGTACCACATCGGTAACTTCGGTGTCGCGTTATCAAGGCATGTCGAGTAAGGTGTCATACGAATCGGGATGCTGCCCCCTCACCAATTCTGGCGACGAGGTTAGCATTCCGCCCTTCTAGAGGGACACGACATGTACGTAACTGTGAACCCCGGTTAAAGTTAACTAAAGCCTCAGCTCCACAAAATGGATGCTGCCACCACAGACACGAGTCTGACCTCCTGCTGCTGGGAGTCCTTCCAGCGAGGAGAGCTTGGACAAAGGGTTTCCTGTCGAGGGCGGTGTTCGCACCGTCCCAGACAGGGTTTGTGTATTCTGGGTAGGTAGGGCTTTTGCGAGAAGGTGACTGCGGAGTGGCACCCCGGTGCTCACTACGCATCTGCCGGTCAGAACCAGTTCCAGGGGCGCCAGCCCTGGCCTGGGGAAAGTCCGGCAGGGGAGAGGGGTGTAACTACCCCCCTTCCTGGTCCCACCCTTAGGGCAGGACCTAGTCATGTACCCACCCCTTTCTTTAGGATAAAGACCGGAGCGGGGACCCTTCCAAATTAGATCATCTTTGAATCAAGAACTACTTTCTACGAAAGGACATTCGAGACTCTTCTCAAGATTTCTCCCTTGTGACTAAGGAGTAGTCACCCTGCATCAGCGGGCACCATCTAAGAACTCTGCGGTTTGCTGTAAGTCCTTCCTCAAGGAATCCGACGGCCCAGCTCGACGAGAACCGGCTTCCCTGGCACCTCTGACCTCTACCCACGTCATCAGCTCAGCTGTGATCTGTGGGTGCGACGAGACCTCGAGGGACCGGCCATCATCAAAACCTGCACGCTTTCTTAACCAGCACGACCATCGAAGCAATTCTCTGGTGAGTGCTCTGGGGTCCGAGAAGCCCCGACCCTGAGCCGCTCCAGCACCGAAGTGCAGTCTCCCAGCATCTCCACGATCTGCGTGGGGCCCTTCTGCTCGCTGCTCAGCACGTTGTCTGGTCACTAGCCGCTGGCTTGTGCCCTTCTGTGACGACATCCGACAATCAACACTGCTGGTCTGGTTGCTCCAGACTGGCCCTTGCTTCCATCTTTGCGAGAAGCACCCCGGGCCCTCCTGGTCCACTCAAGACGCCATCTTAGGCCACCACGTGGCCCTGAGATCTGCCAAGGCTTGTTGCCCCATCCTGGGCCCAGCAACGCCGACAGCATCATCCTTCGTGGGACAGCTCGCACCTCCACCGTGGTCGCCGACAACGCCTCCTGGTCCGTGAGACTGCAGAGCCTAGCGTCGCCCACTCACCTGGTCGAGGTGAAGGCCAACCGGTGCCTTCCTGGTACCCTCTGACTACTGGCTAGTAGTACGAACTTGGTCCCCTCTGCTTTCAGGTATCATCAATCTCTGATCCAGGCTTGGATCTCTACGAACTATTCATCACTGGTCGCCGGCCAGCAACTCCTTTTCTTCCGGCTCCTGGCTCGTCAGCGAAGACCCCGACGCCTGTAAGACTTGTGCAGCCGCAGCCCTCGTGGCTAGGTAACTCGGCATTTCGGTGCCTGCATAGCCTCTTTACTCTAGGGTCCCGAGTCCCTCGCTTCCGACTTGCCTTATCGGGTCCGCCCGAGACCTTAAACTTTCCGTGTCCTCGGACACTTGTTTTAATTGTGCACTTGAAGTATTTTCCTAAGAGATTTGGTTTGTGCTTAGTACCCTGTCCTCATAAAGAGTCCAGGGCTGTTGTGAATCTTAATAAATATCCTGTTTATTTTCATAACACTTGTGTGGTGTCCTTTCACTGGGTGTTCAAGGGGTACATGTGTGGTAAACAGCTGGCTTAACGCGCCCTCTCGAGTCTTTAGCCTTAGACTGCTCGTATCCACGCTACTAGGATAGCTGGTCTATAGGTTGACTTACAACCAAACACCATAAGGGTCGTTGGAACGATACATAGCGGTCGCTAGAATAGCGAACGTTGCATATCGGGCCAACTTCTCACAGCGTACATTTAATGTGCCGTTTACAGAAACAAAGTGCAAATAAATGAAGCAACACGAAGGCTCCAAATCTGAAAAGTTCATTTTAAGAACGCCCCGGTCTCGGCTGTGACACCTCTTGAGGCATTAGTTTAATGTCCTTTGTACTGGTGTCTTTTAACATCGGCACATCACAAGAAAGCAACTCGTTAACTTGGGTTTGTTTCAGAAACATGAACATTATGTACTGTTGAATTGGGACAATATATGTGCTCCGTTTTGGTCAGTTGTTGCGACTACTGAAGGTGGAGGGAGGTAGATCTATCCTGCTGGCTGTGGAGTTCTATCTATTAATCCCGGCTATCGTCCAGTTTCAAGGCAAACTGTAATCGCCGCTGACTGGTAACTGCGGTGTGGTGAGCTTGCAGTGGAGATACCACAGAGCGGTTGTTTCGGGTAGATGCTGTCAGTATCACCTGCTGCGTGAATCACTCCATGGTGGCAATTGTCAGCTTATGCTGGGTGCGGCTATTTGGTCCCTTTAACGACCGAGGCATTCAGACAAACTCCGGGGGTTGCCAGGGAAAATCTGCGAAGGGGATGCAAACGATCTCTACTCGGGTGGGAGTCCGCGAAGAACCCCTTGTGGGAACTGTTGGGTAATCTCTTGTGGGACGGGAGGGGAGGAAGTTTTAAAGGGAAAGGGTCAGCCTATAGTGGGATATCGAGTCACTGACACAGAATGGATGAGGTATTCACATATCCTCTGCTGGAGTGAGGAGACAATTATTAAAATTGTACCCTTTTAAAGGGTGGGTGCTCATTTTTTTGTTTTTAGTTTATGCTGTCTGTGGCTCTCTGTGTGTGTAGCTCTGTGTGTGTGTGTGTGTGTGTGTGTGTGTGTGTGTGTGTGTGTGTGTGTGTGTGTGTGTGTGTGTGGGTGTGGGTGTGGGTGTGGGTGTGGGTGTGTGTGTGTGTGTGTGGCTGTGTATGTGGCTCAGTTTGCGTGGGCAATTCTTTTTATTTTCTTAGCCGTAGTATGCAAATGTGAATCAGGTGCAAATTCTCAGTTTTTGCATTATCCACTTTCTATCTGCAGCGGACTAGAAAATGAATGAATTGTACGCTGCATTTTTTCAGTGATCCATTGACTGCCACAAAATTACTGCCCAGGCATACCAACTTCCAGATACATTTCACAATGGGTGAGGGGGTTTGGGGGAGGATCTTATAGGAGATGTGTCTATAAAGGGACAAAATCATAAGCCAATTGCGTTTACGAAGCATGAGGGCGCAAGGTCATGAAGAGGGGTCGGGCTTTGGGCTGAGATCTGACCCCCAACATCCCTCCCCCCAAAACAAAAGCTTCTGAAGCTACAACTAATGCCCTGGGGAGTTTGTAAAAAAAATACAAAATACCCATGAAACGCAGCAGCGCCCACCCTCCAGATATGAGCTGGAAACCCACAACCCACACCTGCAGTGTGAGAGACAGCAGACAGCATTGTGTGTAAGAAAGACAGTAGTGTGTGAGAAACAGCAGTGTGTGTGAGAAACAGCAGTGTGTGAGAGACAGCAGTGTGAGAGACAGCATATGTGTGTTCTAGGGAGAGACAGCAGTGTGACAGACAGCAGTGTGAGAGACATTTTATTTATGTTTTGGTTTTTGAAACATAAATAAAACGCTTTGTTATCTGCAATGTCAGTAGCTCAAACTCTCGTAAATACGCGACCTATTGCATTGCAAATACAATAGGTCTTGCATTTGCGAGAGATTAAGCTATTGGCATTGTAAATGACAATGCCATTTATTTATCTTTTTTGCAAAACCAACACATAAATACAAATGTAGTCATTTACAATGCCAATAGCTCTAACTTTTGCAAAGGCGAGACCGTTGCATTGTAAATGCTTGTTTTTTCGTGGCGCCATGATACTTCTGTAACTTGTCACTGGAGTTGCACTGGGCATCGCAGTAGTACTCAGGGGTTCCTTTGGAGACCAGCCTGCCACCTTTTTTTTCCCTTTTTATTTCCGACTCGGACTGAGTCCCCGCGTCATAAAAAGGCAGCTGCAACATTGTCTTTAGGTTACGTCCTGCCATTCAGATCCAGTGTTTTGAGCGAGCGGTACCCTGCGTAGTTTTGCGGTTGTACTAAGTCGCTATAGATGCATACATTTTTTACCTTCATTTCTCAAAAATAACTGAACAAAATAACACCAAATCACAAAAAGCACAGCTTCTGGATCAAGATCTTGTTTACTTGCAAATTTGGTGTAATTCTGTTCTGTTCAGGCCAGGGTTGGATTGGGATTAAAAATCGGCCCGGGCATGCATAAAAAAATCGGCCCACATTTGCATAATGCCTTTCCTCAAAGCACTGCTTTCAGCGTAATTTTACATAAAAGGGGGGGGTAAAAAAAAATGTGCGCATCAGTTTACACTAGTGAAACACACCTGACAACAAGTAAGGCCACTTCTGCTCAGGCCCCCTGCCCCGCTTAGTATGCCTACATTAATGGGAGGCCCAGCGAAAGAAAAGGGGTGACCCCTCTACCTGTTGCTGCTATACAGGAGATAATGAGTGCCCATCTCCCTCCAGAAAGCCACTCACTCACTCACTGGGCCGCTGGCGGTATAGTTTAACAACAGAGACAGCGCCCAAATCGTCCCCCAGGCTGCATAAAAGCAGCCGTCCGCTGGAACTCGGACCCCGGCCCCTCTGGCATTGCCCGAATGCCCCCGTTACCAATCCGACTCTGGTTCAGGCTGTATTTCTGATCCTTTTTTCTGTGGAAAATTTCATGAGGAAAACTCATTTTGGGGCCCCTCCCTTTTTTGGCCCCCTCTTGATGGAACACCCCAAAGCTTTCAATAAAGTAGCTGAGGTTGATTAACTTTTTGGGGGAAGGGGGGACTTTTTTTGAAGGTTTGTCAAACAGCGCCAAAACTAATAGCATAATAAAAAATGCTTTTCTATGGAAACTTGCTTCTAAGTAACTACCCATTGGTGACCTCCACGTTTTTTATTTTATTTGTGTGTGTATATAATGTATTCACTGAAAAAAGATAGGTTAAGGTGAAGTTATAGTTAAGGATTCTAAGAATATCTTACTTTACAAAAAAAAAACTATATATAATTAAAAACGATGTTATGGTTCTGGCTCCAACACCTGAAGCCACTGAAATTCGTGAGTTATGATTACTAACCCACCAAACCGATGACGTACCTTGTAAATGAAAATAAACGTGGCCCAAGGACAGGTTGTTTAGAGCAGCTGTGCGAATATACGAATTTTGACATGTTTATCATTAAACTACGAAGGTCAAATTTGAGTTTATTTCCACAGTGCAGTAAAATTAACATTAGAAAAACCCAGTTTATTCCTGTAAAAAGTAATCGTTACAATCACCCAGTGAGCCAGTAAAGACTCTCCTAATCGCCAGGTGATCTCTTCAAAGTGGATTTACCTCAGTGCACAAATGTAACCCCTTGAATCCTGGTTTTGGTAGAATACTTTTTGTTAAAACACAAGCATTTGCAATGCAATAGGTCTCGCATTAGGAAAGTTTGAGCTATTGGTATTGTAAATGAGAATTTTTTTATTTATGTGTTGGTTTTGAAAATATCGAAATGAATATCTTAGTCATTTACAGTGCCAATAGTTTTAACTTTCGCAAATGTGACACCTATAGCATTTGTACTGCAATATGTGTTGTATTTATGTGACTTAGATGTATTGATATTACAAATAACAATGGCTTTTAATTTTTTTTAATAGTTCATACTTAAATAAAAGTTATTGTAATTCATAATGGCAATAGCTTAAACTTTTGTAAATTACTTTTGTGAAGATTGTGTTCAGTGTATTTTATTGTGACGAAAATCCAAGAACAGAAGTGAAAAATTAACATCTTTTTGTGACATTTGTAATAAAGCTTGAAACATTGAGAGAACATATTTGAACCAGTTGCTGTTGAATGGTTGCAGAGATTGATGCTGTGGTGGCGCTGAGTGATGTGGTGGTGGCGACGAGTGATGTTGTGGCGTTCAGTGATGCTGTGGTAGCGCTGAGTGATGTTGTGGTGCCCCTGAGTGATGCTGTGGTGCCCCTGAGTGATGCTGTGGTGGTGCGATAGATAGATAGTGGGAGGGAGATAGTCAGAGTGAGGGCGATAGATGAAGTGAGGGCGATAGATGAATTGAGGGCGATAGATGAAGTGAGGGCGATAGATGAATTGAGGGCGATAGATGGAGTGAGGGCGATAGATGGAGTGAGGGCGATAGATGGAGTGAGGGCGATAGATGGAGTGAGGGCGATAGATGGAGTGAGGGCGATAGATGGAGTGAGGGCGATAGATGGAGTGAGGGCGATAGATGGAGTGAGGGCGATAGATGGAGTGAGGGCGATAGATGGAGTGAGGGCGATAGATGGAGTGAGGGCGATAGATGGAGTGAGGGCGATAGATGGAGTGAGGGCGATAGATGGAGTGAGGGCGATAGATGGAGTGAGGGCGATAGATGGAGTGAGGGCGATAGATGGAGTGAGGGCGATAGATGGAGGGAGGGCGATAGATGGAGGGAGGGCGATAGATGGAGGGAGGGAGGGCGATAGATGGAGTGAGGGAGGGCGATAGATGGATGGAGGGAGGGCGATAGATGGATGGAGGGAGGGCGATAGATGGATGGAGGGAGGGCGATAGATGGATGGATAGATGGAGTGAGGGAGGGCGATAGATGGAGTGAGGGAGGGCGATAGATGGATGGAGGGAGGGCGATAGATGGATGGAGGGAGGGCGATAGATGGATGGAGGGAGGGCGATAGATGGATGGAGGGAGGGCGATAGATGGATGGAGGGAGGGCGATAGATGGATGGAGGGAGGGCGATAGATGGATGGAGGGAGGGCGATAGATGGATACAGGGAGGGCGATGGAGGGAGGGCGATAGATAGATGGATGGAGGGAGGGAGGGCGATGGATGGATGGATGGAGGGAGGGCGATAGATGGATGGATGGATGGAGGGAGGGCGATAGATGGATGGATGGATGGAGGGAGGGCGATAGATGGATGGATGGATGGAGGGAGGGCGATAGATGGATGGATGGATGGATGGAGGGAGGGCGATAGATAGATAGATAGATAGATGGAGGGAGGGCGATAGATAGATAGATAGATAGATAGATAGATGGAGGGAGGGCGATAGATAGATAGATAGATAGATAGATAGATAGATAGATGGAGGGAGGGCGATAGATGGATGGATGGATGGAGGGAGGGCGATAGATGGATGGATGGATGGAGGGAGGGCGATAGATGGATGGATGGATGGATGGAGTGAGGGCGATAAATGGAGTGAGGGCGATAGATGGAGTGAGGGCGATGGATGGAGGGAGGACGATAGATGGATGGAGGGAGGGCGATAGATAGATGGATGGAGGGAGGGCGATAGATGGATGGATGGAGGGAGGGCGATAGATGGATGGAGAGAGGGCGATAGATGGATGGAGGGAGGGCGATAGATGGATGGAGGGAGGGCGATAGATGGATGGAGGGAGGGCGATAGATGGATGGAGGGAGGGCGATAGATGGATGGAGGGAGGGCGATAGATGGATGGATGGATGGATGGAGGGAGGGAGATAGATGGATGGAGGGAGGGCGATAGATGGATGGATGGAGGGAGGGCGATAGATGGATGGATGGAGGGAGGGCGATAGATGGATGGATGGATGGAGGGAGGGCGATGGATGGATGGAGGGAAGGAGGGCGATAGATGGATGGAGGGAGGGCGATAGATGGATGGATGGAGGGAGGGCGATAGATGGATGGATGGAGGGAGGGCGATAGATAGATAGATAGATGGAGGGAGGGCGTTAGATAGATAGATAGATAGATAGATAGATGGAGGGAGGGCGATAGATAGATGGATGGATGGAGGGAGGGCGATAGATGGATGGATGGATGGATGGAGGGAGGGCGATAGATAGATAGATAGATAGATAGATAGATAGATAGATAGATAGATAGATAGATAGATGGATGGAGGGAGGGCGATAGATGGATGGATGGATGGAGGGAGGGCGATAGATAGATGGATGGATGGATGGATGGAGGGAGGGCGATGGATGGATGGATGGATGGAGGGAGGGCGATAGATGGATGGATGGAGGGAGGGCGATAGATGGATGGAGAGAGGGCGATAGATGGATGGAGGGAGGGCGATAGATGGATGGAGGGAGGGCGATAGATGGATGGAGGGAGGGCGATAGATGGATGGAGGGAGGGCGATAGATGGATGGAGGGAGGGCGATAGATGGAGGGAGGGCGATAGATGGATGGAGGGCGATAGATGGATGGAGGGAGGGCGATAGATGGATGGATGGAGGGAGGGCGATAGATAGATGGATGGAGGGAGGGCGATAGATGGATGGAGGGAGGGCGATAGATGGATGGATGGATGGAGGGAGGGCGATAGATGGATGGAGGGAGGGCGATAGATGGATGGAGGGAGGGCGATAGATGGATGGAGGCAGGGCGATAGATGGATGGAGGCAGGGCGATAGATGGATGGAGGCAGGGCGATAGATGGATGGAGGGAGGGCGATAGATGGATGGAGGGAGGGCGATAGATGGATGGAGGGAGGGCGATAGATGGATGGATGGATGGATGGAGGGAGGGCGATAGATGGATGGATGGATGGAGGGAGGGCGATGGATGGATGGATGGATGGATGGAGGGAGGGCGATGGATGGATGGATGGATGGATGGAGGGAGGGCGATGGATGGATGGATGGATGGAGGGAGGGCGATAGATAGATGGATGGATGGATGGATGGAGGGAGGGCGATAGATAGATAGATGGATGGATGGATGGAGGGAGGGCGATAGATGGATGGATGGATGGAGGGAGGGCGATGGATGGATGGATGGAGGGAGGGCGATAGATAGATAGATGGATGGATGGATGGAGGGAGGGCGATAGATGGATGGATGGATGGATGGAGTGAGGGCGATAAATGGAGTGAGGGCGATAGATGGAGTGAGGGCGATGGATGGAGGGAGGGCGATAGATGGATGGAGGGAGGGCGATAGATAGATGGATGGAGGGAGGGCGATAGATGGATGGATGGAGGGAGGGCGATAGATGGATGGAGAGAGGGCGATAGATGGATGGAGGGAGGGCGATAGATGGATGGAGGGAGGGCGATAGATGGATGGAGGGAGGGCGATAGATGGATGGAGGGAGGGCGATAGATGGATGGAGGGAGGGCGATAGATGGATGGAGGGAGGGCGATAGATGGATGGATGGAGGGAGGGAGATAGATGGATGGAGGGAGGGCGATAGATGGATGGATGGATGGAGGGAGGGCGATAGATGGATGGATGGATGGAAGGAGGGCGATAGATGGATGGAGGGAGGGCGATAGATGGATGGATGGAGGGAGGGCGATAGATGGATGGATGGAGGGAGGGCGATAGATGGATGGATGGAGGGAGGGCGATAGATAGATAGATAGATGGAGGGAGGGCGTTAGATAGATAGATAGATAGATAGATGGAGGGAGGGCGATAGATAGATGGATGGATGGAGGGAGGGCGATAGATGGATGGATGGATGGAGGGAGGGCGATAGATAGATAGATAGATAGATAGATAGATAGATAGATGGAGGGAGGGCGATAGATGGATGGATGGATGGAGGGAGGGCGATAGATAGATGGATGGATGGATGGATGGAGGGAGGGCGATGGATGGATGGATGGAGGGAGGGCGATAGATGGATGGATGGAGGGAGGGCGATAGATGGATGGAGGGAGGGCGATAGATGGATGGAGGGAGGGCGATAGATGGATGGAGGGAGGGCGATAGATGGATGGAGGGAGGGCGATAGATGGATGGAGGGAGGGCGATAGATGGATGGAGGGAGGGCGATAGATGGATGGAGGGAGGGCGATAGATGGATGGAGGGAGGGCGATAGATGGATGGAGGGAGGGCGATAGATGGATGGATGGACGGAGGGCGATAGATGGATGGATGGAGGGAAGGAGGGCGATAGATGGATGGAGGGAGGGCGATAGATGGATGGATGGAGGGAGGGCGATAGATGGATGGATGGAGGGAGGGCGATAGATGGATGGATGGAGGGAGGGCGATAGATAGATAGATGGAGGGAGGGCGTTAGATAGATAGATAGATAGATAGATAGATGGAGGGAGGGTGATAGATAGATAGATAGATGGATGGATGGATGGAGGGAGGGCGATAGATAGATAGATAGATGGATGGATGGAGGGAGGGCGATAGATGGATGGAGGGAGGGCGATAGATGGATGGAGGGAGGGCGATAGATGGATGGAGGGAGGGCGATAGATGGATGGAGGGAGGGCGATAGATGGATGGAGGGAGGGCGATAGATGGATGGAGGGAGGGCGATAGATGGATGGATGGAGGGAGGGCGATAGATAGATAGATAGATAGATAGATGGATGGAGGGAGGGCGATAGATGGATGGATGGATGGAGGGAGGGCGATAGATAGATAGATAGATAGATAGATAGATAGATAGATAGATAGATAGATAGATAGATAGATGGAGGGAGGGCGATAGATAGATAGATAGATAGATGGATGGAGGGAGGGAGGGCGATAGATGGAGGGAGGGCGATAGATGGATGGAGGGAGGGAGGGCGATAGATGGATGGAGGGAGGGAGGGCGATAGATGGATGGATGGAGGGAGGGCGATAGATGGATGGATAGATGGAGGGAGGGCGATAGATGGATGGATAGATGGAGGGAGGGCGATAGATAGATGGATGGATAGATGGAGGGAGGGCGATAGATGGATGGATAGATGGAGGGAGGGCGATAGATGGATGGATAGATGGAGGGAGGGCGATAGATGGATGGATGGAGGGAGGGCGATAGATGGATGGATGGATGGAGGGAGGGCGATAGATAGATAGATAGATAGATAGATGGAGGGAGGGCGATAGATAGATAGATAGATAGATAGATAGATAGATAGATAGATAGATAGATAGATAGATAGATGGAGGGAGGGCGATAGATGGATGGAGGGAGGGAGGGCGATAGATGGATGGAGGGAGGGAGGGCGATAGATGGATGGATGGAGGGAGGGCGATAGATAGATAGATAGATAGATGGAGGGAGGGCGATAGATAGATAGATAGATAGATAGATAGATGGAGGGAGGGCGATAGATAGATAGATAGATAGATGGAGGGAGGGCGATAGATAGATAGATAGATGGAGGGAGGGCGATAGATAGATAGATAGATAGATAGATAGATAGATGGAGGGAGGGCGATGGATGGATGGATGGATGGAGGGAGGGCGATAGATGGATGGAGGGAGGGCGATAGATGGAGGGAGGGCGATAGATAGATAGATAGATAGATGGAGGGAGGGCGATAGATAGATAGATAGATAGATGGAGGGAGGGCGATAGATAGATAGATAGATGGAGGGAGGGCGATAGATAGATAGATAGATGGAGGGAGGGCGATAGATAGATAGATAGATGGAGGGAGGGCGATAGATAGATAGATGGAGGGAGGGCGATAGATGGATGGATGGAGGGAGGGCGATAGAGTGAGGGAGGGCGATAGATAGAGGGAGGGCGATAGATAGAGGGAGGGCGATAGATAGAGGGAGGGCGATAGATAGAGGGAGGGCGATAGATAGAGGGAGGGCGATAGATGGATGGAGGGAGGGCGATAGATGGATGGATGGAGGGAGGGCGATAGATGGATGGAGGGAGGGCGATAGATGGATGGAGGGAGGGCGATAGATGGATGGAGGGAGGGCGATAGATGGATGGAGGGAGGGAGGGCGATGGATGGATGGATGGAGGGAGGGCGATAGATGGATGGATGGAGGGAGGGCGATAGATGGATGGATGGAGGGAGGGCGATATAGATAGATAGATGGAGGGAGGGCGATAGATGGATGGATGGAGGGAGGGCGATAGATAGATAGATAGATGGAGGGAGGGCGATAGATAGATAGATAGATAGATAGATGGAGGGAGGGCGATAGATAGATAGATAGATAGATAGATAGATGGAGGGAGGGCGATAGATAGATAGATAGATAGATAGATAGATAGATAGATAGATAGATAGATAGATAGATGGAGGGAGGGCGATAGATGGATGGAGGGAGGGAGGGCGATAGATGGATGGAGGGAGGGAGGGCGATAGATGGATGGATGGAGGGAGGGCGATGGATGGATGGATAGATGGAGGGAGGGCGATAGATGGATGGATAGATGGAGGGAGGGCGATAGATGGATGGATAGATGGAGGGAGGGCGATAGATGGATGGATGGAGGGAGGGCGATAGATGGATGGATGGAGGGAGGGCGATAGATAGATAGATAGATAGATAGATAGATAGATAGATAGATAGATAGATAGATAGATAGATAGATGGAGGGAGGGCGATAGATAGATAGATGGAGGGAGGGCGATAGATAGATAGATAGATAGATAGATGGAGGGAGGGCGATAGATAGATAGATAGATAGATAGATAGATAGATAGATAGATAGATAGATAGATAGATAGATAGATAGATAGATAGATGGAGGGAGGGCGATAGATGGATGGAGGGAGGGAGGGCGATAGATGGATGGAGGGAGGGAGGGCGATAGATGGATGGATAGATGGAGGGAGGGCGATAGATGGATGGATAGATGGAGGGAGGGCGATAGATGGATGGATAGATAGATGGAGGGAGGGCGATGGATGGATGGATAGATGGAGGGAGGGCGATAGATAGATAGATAGATAGATAGATAGATAGATGGAGGGAGGGCGATAGATAGATAGATAGATAGATGGAGGGAGGGCGATAGATAGATAGATAGATGGAGGGAGGGCGATAGATAGATAGATAGATAGATGGAGGGAGGGCGATAGATGGATGGATGGAGGGAGGGCGATAGAGTGAGGGAGGGCGATAGATAGAGGGAGGGCGATAGATAGAGGGAGGGCGATAGATAGAGGGAGGGCGATAGATAGAGGGAGGGCGATAGATAGAGTGAGGGCGATAGATGGAGTGAGGGCGATAGATGGAGTGAGGGCGATAGATGGAGTGAGGGCGATAGATGGAGTGAGGGCGATAGATGGAGTGAGGGCGATAGATGGAGGGAGGGCGATAGATGGATGGAGGGAGGGCGATAGATGGATGGAGGGAGGGCGATAGATGGATGGAGGGAGGGCGATAGATGGATGGAGGGAGGGCGATAGATGGATGGAGGGAGGGCGATAGATGGATGGAGGGAGGGCGATAGATGGATGGATGGAGGGAGGGCGATAGATGGATGGAGGGAGGGCGATAGATGGATGGATGGAGGGAGGGCGATAGATGGATGGAGGGAGGGCGATAGATGGATGGAGGGAGGGCGATAGATGGATGGATGGAGGGAGGGCGATAGATGGATGGAGGGAGGGCGATAGATGGATGGAGGGAGGGCGATAGATGGATGGAGGGAGGGCGATAGATGGATGGAGGGAGGGCGATAGATGGATGGAGGGAGGGCGATAGATGGATGGAGGCAGGGCGATAGATGGATGGAGGCAGGGCGATAGATGGATGGAGGCAGGGCGATAGATGGATGGAGGGAGGGCGATAGATGGATGGAGGGAGGGCGATAGATGGA